>NC_072455.1:11661917-11834417 GCF_027596085.1 Anoplopoma fimbria
TCTCTCTCTCTCTCTCTCTCTCTCTCTCTCTCTCACACACACACACACACTGTCTCTTTTACCTCCTATCCCTCCACTGTTTCAAGTCTTATCTCCACCTCTGCCTGGTTGCGTTTCACGGAGGGGACACAGCCCACTCAGTCCCCCTTTGAAAAATACATTTTATGGTGAGATAAGAGGAGAACGATGAAAGTTTGATGCTGGAAATGGGTTGCTGCATTGAGTTGGAGGAAAAAAAGAGAAATGGTGGATAAATAAGAATGCCAGGTGAGGATATCAAACAAACTAGGGTACTAGAATTGCTTATTAATAAGGTAGAGAAGATCCAAAAAGGTTCAAAGAACGTACA
The DNA here is from genome assembly GCF_027596085.1 of Anoplopoma fimbria. NCBI lineage: Eukaryota > Metazoa > Chordata > Actinopteri > Perciformes > Anoplopomatidae > Anoplopoma > Anoplopoma fimbria. The sequence continues at coordinate 11,662,267 of NC_072455.1, forward strand.
CAAAGACACATGAATGATGTAGAGCTAAACTACTAAAAGATCAAAAAGTATATAAGAGGTGAGAATATAACTTCAATACTGTTACTCAAGGTGTTCTATACAATATTTAGTGCATGTTAGTGCCCCACTGATTTGCTAACGACCGCCGCTCTGCACTGTGGTCATAGGTGGGTTTAAGCTGATAACGTCGTCCCTACTAACAGCGTTGTCGCAGAAGTGTAGCACCCAACCTCCAGTTCCACCTCAGATAACCTCTGTTAGCTCCGACAGCACTTTCGGTGTAATTTGTGCTGAAAGTGCTGTTAGCGCCATTAGCTGCTAGCAGCCGGCTTAGCCAATGCCACGTTTGGAATGATGGAGTCGTTAGCGAACATTTCGCCGAGTCTTTCTGTGTCAGCCTTTTTGCGATTTGTGAAATACATAACAGAACATTTAATGTTATTCACCTGCATGTGGATGTAATTTCTAGGGTTTGGATGAAGATCATGAGATGGGCTTGAAAGGTAAAGAAAAAGCGGACCTATAATCAAGAAACATAAATCCATGTTTTTTTGTTAAAATTTTAATCCCAGTAGGGATCCAGGCACGGTATATTGTATAATGTTGTATTTATTTATATACTAGTGTTGCATATTGAGCTTAAAGGCTGATCTGACATCAGCCATCTGTCACCTGATGAAATGATTCCTCTTTAAACAGCAGCTTGCGCTTGTTTACAACCGCCAGGGTGAATGACCTTTTGTTCTCTCATAAATATATAATAATATCATGCAGGCACCAAAGCAAGTAATTCATATTAAATGCTAAATGAAACCTCCAAGGTCAGTTGGCATCTGTGCAGTGGGAGGTGTCAATGGTTATTCATGTGATAACAATGAGCACATGGATCACCTCTGAGCAAACAGCTTTACAGTAACAGTGTGGCTGTGGGTGGAATAGTCATACTTGTTTCATATGGTAACAGGTGCCGTGTGTAGGTGACAGACTCTATATAAGGGTTTGGGAAAGATGTCACGGATTTCAATGGCCCTTAATTGTAACCATGGCAATCATTGCCAACAGGAGAGGGACGTACCTAGCACTTTTGAGTTAATGGCACATCTGTACAGGTGTCTGTTCAGCTCAGCCCTCAGACCTCACTTGTATTTTTTGACCTTGGCTTAATACCTGCATCTGGGCTTCGTGCTCAATTAAGTCTCCACCCAAAATCTATGAAGAGCTGCAGCGCTTGATGATGATGTCACAATGATGAAGTTTGCAGCAAAAAGAAGAGTTGGATCCATTGAGGTGGACCGACAGAAGTGGTTGATTGATGTTCATTGTCAGTGACGAGATCAATTCTTTATGTAAAACTACAGTTTTGAAGCCTCGGGTTCCTGTTGCACGGGACAGCAACGTAGATCAGTAGATCAGTAGTTTCAAGTAGAACAGGAACGCCCAGTCACGCCCGGCCCTACATTATTTGTGACTTTGATGAGACATGTGCATGGGGGAAACTGAGCCAGCTAATTGCTTAGTGCTACATTAACATAAGCAATATGTGCCAACTCAATCTTACCGAAGCTAGCTAGCTTGAAAGCTTAACAAAGCTAGCTAGCGCCTACCAAGTAATTCAACATGCATTATGCTAATAATTAAATAATGCCCACACATAGCATGCGCAAGATAACCAACCTATTGACCAGCGTCTGAACTATAGATTATATATAAGAAGTGGTAGCAGCTTCAGCCTGTCAATCACAGTAAGCCCGCCCTAAAGCATACCCTGCTTTATGGTCTATTTGACTCTAAATGGACCATCATTTACTAAATGAACATCATGACTTGAAACTAGAGATTGAGACCATAAACTCATGTTTACAATGTTTACTGAGGGAATAAATCAAAAAGAATTTTCTCATAGACTTCTATACAACCAGAGGAGTCGCCCACTGCTGGTCAGTAGAGAGAATGCAATTTTTGAGACGCTTCTGCATCAGCTTCAGTCGGCAGAACTGGAGGTTGCCGCCTGGTCTTAACATATTAATGAAATCTGAAGTGTGGGTTCTTGTGCTCCACGAACCAAGCAAAGCAGTGGGCGTCGTGGCTGCAATCAGACTCTACTGCCCAGACCGTGGTTTTGTAATCTGGAGGTAGGAAATCAAAAGTAAGCATATGGAAAATAGGTTTGGAATATGTAAAATGTATTATTGCGTCAGTTTGTGGCAGCAGGACTAACAAAAATAATATACAGACAATAACAGTCTGTAACGTTAGTTAAAGCAATTTTCTCACTCATTCATGGTTGATAAAGTAAACAGAAATTAAAACATTAGATGACGCATGGTGCAACGTTGTTACCACTTGCCACTTCCCTAAACGTTGGCTCACCCAGACCAACCCTCCTACAAAATGACCTACTCAGACAACTAATCTGCATTCTCAATTACATTTGTAATCTGGGAAAATATCCCTCCAGTGTCTTTTCATCCGAAGTTTTCTTATCCAGTTGCTGCCACTTGTTCTTATAAAGATATCTGCGTCACTTTCGCCATGGGAGACATAGTGGTAGATAAACAGCTTCACCAGCAGTTAGTTCCCTCACCTCCAGTTCCCTCTTTAAACTCCACAGTCCCACATGCCTTTCCATCCAGGATCTCACCCAAACACCGAGCTACCCGACTGCTTTTCTTTGGCCTTTTTAAGACAAATGTCACTGCATGTAAACAGTAAAGGTTCCAGTTGTCATCCATGGTTGTTTTGCCACGAGATGGCGTGATGATTATGATGCAATTTCAGGCAAAAAAAAGTATGGCAAGTTTAGAATTTTTGAAGTTTGTATTTGCAGCATGGTTTCCTAAAAATGACGTTCCTTTTTTTAACAAAAGTGCAGAGTTTGTTTGAAAAGGATGGGCTGGAAAAACAAGACTTTCACCCATGAGACTGCTGTTCTTGTCCTGTTTGAAACCAAAAGTTAATGTTGACTAATTTAAATTTTCACCCGCAAGAGACGTTCATATACATGCATGACTCATATTAGCCCATACATGCAGGCATCAGCAGGAAACCTGATTAGTATTCTGTTCGAGGTGGTTTTCAATTAGAAGCTCTCATGAGTCACCGTACTTCCTCCGGATCCTCCTGTGGCTTCGATACAGCTTCTGTATCTTTTTTTTATATTGTTTTATTATTCCAGATATATTGATTATATTTGTCTTATATATTTCACGTATATTGTTTTTTACTGTGCTCAGGAATATCTGGAAACTTTATTTGTACATACGTTTATATCCACTGATACCTGCTGTAAAGCTTTATTTCTGTCTGGAGAGCAGTTACTTTTTATGTTACATTCATTTCAGACAGTTTTTTAACTTACTGATCTCATGATACTGTAGCAAGTCACCATGATGGAGCACCGTGACTCAGTTTCCGGCTTTGTTTTAGTTCATTAAGCCCCATGAAGTCTCAATAAGCTAATTTGCTCCTGTTCAGTTCCATCAGGATTTATTTTCTTTATGATTCAAAATGATGTTCATGTGATCTTTCCATCATACGCCTGCTCTCTGAATAAAACATTTAATCATTTAATTTTAGCCATTCAGCTACGCTTTAATTAGATGTTCAATCAAGATTACTGGCACCCATCATCATCATCATCATCTACTTTACATTCCCCTTATCTCGTCACAGAAAAAATAAATCTAAATGTCTAATTCGGTTTCCTTTTGGTCCTTGTGAAATCTCATAGTTCCTTTCACGTGGGCCTTTTTTTCTGTGGCTTGTTAAGCTGTTTTCACGTGAAGCCTTTAAGAATCAAGGTACGTTTTTCATATCCTGGCCACCAATAGAGTCTCTTTAAATCTCTACACCACAGTGATGGACTGTATCTAATGTAGTCATATCCATACATAGAACTGATCTCAGACTGGTGCACAGAGGACCGGCGCCTCCTACAGGCTGAATGTGTCTCTGCAGGATGTCCACACCATACAAAATAAAACTATAAAACCAGTTAATATCCAATTAACTTGTTTTTCCATCATTCAGACAGGAATCAGGACTTTTCCTACTATCCCCCTCAGCCTCTGAGTAGTGCAAGGTATTTCCAAATTACAAGCAATAAATCAAGTGTACAAAAAAGGTGCATCTTTGCTATAAATGTTAGAGATTACAAACATAGAAACATACAATATAAAAAAGAAATGCATGAAAAAGAAAACTGAATTGTGTAAGAATTGTACAGAACAGATGCATCTGTGTTGCTTTGTTACAAATGTTGGATGAAGGAACGTGAAATCATGGACCCATTAATTAAAGCATCAACATCAGGGCTGGATTAACCCTGCAGGAGGAAAAATCACCTGCTGACCCCTAATGAAGTTCAGTGGACCAGGGGTTAAGTTAAGTTTTCTTCAGTATCACAGTGTTGCTAACTCTCACACATTAGGCTTAAAACATTCGCTCGCCGACACTCTCTCATGTGGACCAAACAAATGTAGAATGTGTGTTCTTTATCTTTGACTTTAATAAATAGCTGTGGCCATCGTGCAGCAGCGGGATAGAAATGCATTTCTCTAAATTGAGATAGTGGCTGTGTACAATTAATGCATGTGGCACAGCTAGTGTAACTTCATTAATCAAGATGTTACACACAGAAGTTTAAACAGTGAAATGACAAAGCGGCCGGGCTCCAGATGGGTTTAACACCATCCAAGCTCTCTATACTTTTAAATTTTCAGCAAAAGTCAAAATTCAAGGAGAGCCACATGGAGTTTTGTTGCTTAAGGGTTTTCTATATGGAATTCAGAGCATATCTATTTCCTCTACCCAGTTCTCAACATGGAGAGGAATTAGCCAGCAGCTAGCAACAGCAACAATGCAGATAGAAGTTACATTGTTATGTTTGATTTATGCTAGTCGAAGTGAAGCCTAGCGGAGGGGTGCGCACCTCTGAATTTTTGTAACCATGCACCCGCTGTTCGCAGGCTCAGGGTTTTTCAGACATGACTGTCAGAAACACTTCACTGATAACAACACTACAAACAAGTCTGAGGATTTAACTAAGACGGCCGATTCGTTTCTAAATGCTGTAGAGACAGGAAGTCCTGATAATCTACTTTGCCAGTCAAATGGTTTACAGGAAATTCAACTTTTCAATTGTATCGTCATTATACGTTTAAAACTTTACTTTTTAATTCACAGTGATTCTATAAAGGCGATAAAGAATAGTAATAGTAAGTAAGTAGTATTGCAATTACTGTTTAGTAGGTTTATGGTGTTTTGACAAACACTCCTTCACATTGAATTTTGTTTGTATGCCTTCTGGCGTATTGTAGAATACTACAGGGAACTGCATGCTACTTGTGCATGCTACTTGTGCATGCAGGGTTTTTGCATGCTACTTGAAACACTTGCTGATAACAACACTACTACCTGTGCATGCTAGCTGAACATACTACCTGTGCATGCTACCTGTGCATGCTACCTGTGCATGCCAAAGTCTTGGAAGTTTAGCAGTTTCCTCGGCCTGCCACTAAAGAGGAGCTCATGAGATAGGATGGTGGGGTATTACCGTTGTTTCTAAGAATTGTTCTTCTGTCGCAGTGTTACTGACTTAAGTGTTACTCACTTAACCCCAAGTTGCTCCCGAAGGCTTGCCATCGGTGTGGACTGGATGTTGCATGAATGTTAGTTAGAGTCTGATGGTGGCACCTTGCATGGTAGCCTGTCATCAGTGTGTGAATGGGTGAATGATATGTAATATACTACTGATTGTAAGTCGCTTTGGATAAAAGCGTCTGCTAAATGACTGTAATGTAATGTAATGTAATGAATGCTAGCCATTACTCCTTCTCTTGATCTTGGCCCTGCAGTGACTACAACCCACTGACCTTTCTGCACACCCTACAATGCCCTGACCAGAGGCAGATTACTTGGTCACTAGTACTGCAATCTCTTGATCTGGACAACTGAAACATTAATTGACAATGTGGTTTCAGATGCCTCTTGTCTTTGTGCTTTCTCGCCTCGCAGGTTTCCATAAATTGTGGCTGTACCTGTACTGTGGTCGTGCCTCCTGCTGTGACCCGGCTGACACCCACTGCTACTTCAATTATTATTATTATTAGTCACATTACTTTTACTATTCCCTATACCATTATTTTAATTCTACTATAGTCATTGCTGCTTTTATTAGAAGTAGTCTTGTTTTTTTCTGGGACAGAGGATGTCGAGTATTTGAAATGTATCTACTTTTATCCCGTAATTACCTTTCCACATAAGACGGAAGTCTTGTAGAACCCGTCCTATGGGGTCTGTTACTTGGCTTGTGTGGCGGTTTTCCTTCCCTGATATTTCAGATGGGCTTGGCTGAGGTTTCATCAGTAAAGTGGCAACACGTTGGCTCATCAGCAACTCTGGCAACACCTCGGCCCTGTGTGTCAGGGCTCTCTCTTAAAAACCCTCTTGGCCCTCAGTGGCTGGCTCCCTGTCCTCCCTGAGACAACCATTTGGTTTTTGATTGACATTATGGTTTCTGTTTGCACCATACAACATTGCATACACACATTTCTACTCAAGCACCCAACTACACTGCTGAACATGTGAGCACCTTGTGAGCACCTTCTAAATTCAGTGATGTTTCTGTGGTGACATTACTGCAAGCATGGAACTTATTTAATCCATCCATCAGTCCAATAGCTTTGCGAACTGATGTTGGATCTCTCTTTCCAGGAAAGGTGTCACTGACTACGTTAACATGGACGTAATATTCCCATTCTTGCCAATAATCTGCCTGTGAATCCCTCGTCGGCTGTGCTGAACGGGTCGATGCCCTAACATGTCCTTTATCTTGTCAAAATATGGAAAAGTGAAACAGCAGGAGCCCCTTCTGCCATTTAACTTCTTCTCCTTAAAATGTGTTCCTCTGTAGGCGGATTTGTTGGACTGTTTAATCACAGCATCCCTCTTTCATTCCTTCAACCATTTTTTGAAAAGGTCTGTGTTGAGATATTTGCTCATATCCAAAAACCTGTTGATATCCAAGTCCTTCATAATGTTTAGAAGTAGGTTGGTTTCTCCTTAAGGTGTTTCTTTTGGTCATGGATCTCTAATTCAGCTTTGCAAACTATTGGCTAGTTGCTTTTTGTTCAGAGCACAGAGCTTGTCGTAAACAGGAAAGAGTCCGTATGTTGTAAAGTGCTGTAAAATCCCTACTGAGACGCATATTCTGAATGAGCTGTAAATATGTCCAAAGAATGCTCCTAAAACCTGAATAATATCGACAGGTTCCACGTGTCTTAATCTGATAATTCTCCATTCAGATAAGGCCAAAATCAGAATATCCAAATGGAAAATATTGTCATATTTGGAATAATAGTGGAAAATTAATGTCCGTATAAATATAGTCAGTGTTCTTTCAGACAATCCACATCCACAGAACAAACTGTCAAAACAATGTCATGAGAACTACTTTCTGCTGAGGAAATAGTCCCCCTCCTCACAAAACCTCACCCCTAATCTAATACAAAGAATTATTCTTCATTACTAGAAACTCTAAAATTTTACCCGAGTATCCTGAACTGTGGTGTACATTTATACTCGTGAAAAAACCTTGACAGACAGATAAACACATTTTCTCTAAGAACTTGAGATACATAATAAAAAAACTTCCAGCAGTGTGAGGAGTAATTAATCATAAAGAACAGCTACAGAAGGATAACCACATGAATTATGAGTCCCTTTTCTTAGACACTATCTGCCACCCACACACCGCGTTGGATCCAAACAGAAAAGGAACTGGGGAGAGAATAAATTATTTACGCTGCTCGGCCTCTGGCCATCCATCTTGACTCAAAGCATATAATTAAATGTGTGCGTGGAAAATGTCACAGTGTGCCTCAGGAATCCAGCTGATGGTTGTTCCTCCAGGTTTGACAGAGGAGATGTTCAAGGACCAGGATGTAAATGTAAACAAAGACAAAGACGCCTATGGCTGCCGAAACACTTAATGTGAGTGCACATAATGTAACCTATAAAAAGTTAACATTTAATTACTGCCTGAATGAGATTGAAATGAAAACAGCATTGAAAAAATATTTTTTAGTGCAGTCAGCACACTATTCCATTATGATAATTAGTTCATATGGAGGTGAAATGTAAAAAACATATATCCACAGCACACAAGCAACACATTCATGCACTTTTCCACATTACTGACTTTTCTAATCTGCACACTCTTATTGTTTGATTTGTGATAACTGAAGTTTAATAATTGTATTGGTTTTAAGTATAACTTTACACTTCACACAATGTTCGTTCACCAAACTTTTTATCTTTTTATTATCGTTAACAAACTGAGCCTAAACTCTATATTGTAGTAAATGTGGAAGTATGACAACAGTATGAGGATTCTGTACTTAAACCTGGGAAAATATCTTGATGAGGAAATACATATATATATATGTATATATTCTGACTTTGAATTTGACTTATATCAGTTTCAAATTAAAGCAAAGCACAAGCTTTTTTTCTTATTGACACAACCTTTGTAATATGATTTATCGCCATACTTTGCAGCCACCTTAGCCAGCCCCGTTGGTCTGTATAGGTGAACTGTCTACACTGAAACACATTCATGTCTGTAAAGAACTGCAAATCAATTGGCAAACGTTGTGTGATACATTGGAGCAATCTAGTCTGCATTTTGCTTTTTGTCCAAACAACATTACTTTAATGCAACAATGCATTCTACACTGTAATACCTGATTATATAATAAAAAGTAATGCGGACTTGATATTCTCTCTAATGATTCATACAACATAAGCAAGTCTCACAGTCTGCTGATAGAGTTCCACACTGTCTGTGATTTGCAGTAAAAGGGTTAAATCATGTATTCATTTGTTGATTATGCCTAAAACTGCAAGGCATACTTTTTCCCTGTGCCATTCCATTTTATTACACATAACTTAATTTCTGAACTTATTTGTTTGGTTTTCTTTGTATGTATGGATTACTTGGGTTGTTACCGACATCTGGTGAAAATGTCATGTCAATAGCACCTTTAGAAATATATTTACTGAGAAAAATGGTGACGTGTTCAATACTTATTTTACCCGCTGTGTGTATATATATATATACTGTATATAATAAAATATGATTATTATTTCTGATGCATTAGCATTTAATGTTGTAGCTAGTCAGGTGGAAGATCATTTAAACGTCTTTATATACTGTTGGGTTCACTAGTACAACATTTCTCTGTGACACTTAGTGAAGTAAACATTAAGAATTGAAAATGGCATAAATGGGAATTCTCACAAAACGTTTTGTGCTTTAAATATTGTACTTCCTATAAGTGCAGTACTTAAGTATATGTTCTTGGTTAAATTCCACCATTGTTATTTGTGAAAAAGAATAACACACACTCATTCATGACATTAAGACAACTGTTTATTAGAGAGCAGATTATCAATGGTTAGCGTTTCAGTTTCACAGGTTTGGATTAGTTGTCTTCTTCCTTTTTGCTGATATGGGCTTCCACTGAATCAGATTAATTGAGTTAACACACCTGACGCTTGATATGTGATTTTCCTTCAAGGTTGTTTTCTTCCGTAATCACACAATTCTTAATTGTCATACAGGCAAATGTATAAAACAACCAATATATAGTCTGTAACGTACATTACACTTCTTAAAAATGACATGATGAATGTGCCTGCTCTACACATAGCACCAAGCAGTGCCATGATAAAAGACAGTGTGACCAAGAGGATCTACTTTGTCGTAGTAACACAGTCAGTCCTCATGGGGGCGGTGGTGACGGCAGCGTGTCATGGAGGCTCGGCGGGTTAAGGCGCAAATGGATGAATGGATGGATTTAAAACCCATGTTCAACACTTTCATTGGTTCACAATTCCAGTCTCCCACTAAGATTAATGTCACTCCTACTTCCGTATGGGAGACCCTGTTGTGCTTGAACCATGTGCATCAATGTGAAATGTCTTTTAAAATATCAAAGTATACCCATCTTCCATTCGTTCCAGAGTACAGTCCATTTCTAACTTTTATTTGAGATAATAAAGGAGTTCTGTCAGCTTTGAGTTCAGTGTTACTTTGAGTTAAGTGACTAAACCCTCATGAATTCATAAATAAACCTGTATGAAAGGTTGTTTTAAGCGACCAAGTGACCCCCTAACACAGTGATAAGAAGTGACAGATTTGATGTGGGTGTAGCATCAAACATCCACACCCCTTTGATGGCTGCTATAATATGGCTTTTGTTCTTTCACAGAGAGCTGCAGGTCTGGTCGGCTTGTTTCATGTCAGTTACAGTACGTACTAACGGCTAACGTGATTAGCATTTACCCATATTTTGGAGTAAACATGAGTCTGAAACACAATAGATAAATAGACATTGGAGAGGGGAATTATGTAATTTGTTTAGTGCTGGGAATCCATAACATGTTTTTGACACTGATGTCATTATCGGTCATTATCAATCTGATTCTCGAACAATTCCTGATCCATTTTTTCTATGTTTAAAATAAAGGAAGCAGAGGGGCCCTGTCCCTCACCACAGGTAGAGTCCGCCGTCGCCCAGTTGATCCCCCTGGGCAGATTGCGCGGACACAATCATCTAATATATAAATATAGTTGGAAAAAAATACTTCCCTATGAATGTATGAATGGGAAACACTTTATCTTTTGGTTGCATGTTTCCATCATTCTAAGCGCAGAGATTGACATCATGACGCATGAATTTTTGAAATGCACAACTGTCAGATCTGAATGCCGGCATCGATAAAAGGAATTGAAACCTTTGAGGCACGAAATGCTGATGGATCAGAGAATTTGGAACTGGTTCTCGGTTCCCATCCGTGACTGGTTCAGACCAAAAATCAGCCCTGTGTTGAAACAATGTGCTGGTTGGCTGAACTGCAGGTCTTCGTTAAAGAGGACTACTAAATCTTTACAGCTGCTAGTCAAACCTAAATTAGATTCTCAGAGTGAGCTGGTCTCAGCTTCATGTCTACAATGATGCAGTAATTTAATCCAGTGATGTTTGCTTTGACTGATTACATATCTTCTAAAGCCAGCTTCAAGTCTATTCTGATTTTCATACTGAAATAAGCTGCATCAGAAAATAGCTAAAAGGAAATGGCACTAATAATCCCTCACTGCAAAGAACAACTGTGTAGACAACAACAGTAGGAGCAGCAGGTCAGCATGTGTCTGTAAACTACAACCCCAAGTTGTAATAAACATGAATGATCCTTTGGACCAATGGTAAGGCCCTTTCACGAGCCTCTGAACACTGATGCCATCCCGTCAAATGTCACCTCTTACGTACTCTGTGTGGTGCCTGATGGCCTCTGATTAAACTTTTTAACAAACCCTCAAGGCTCCACCAGTGGATGGATATTGTTCTGTTGTCATGAATCTGTAGGTGGGTCTGTTCTTTCCAAAGTTTCCTAGGTCAAGAAAACAAGTTTCTTTCTACTAACATGGACAAGAAGTCCTCTGGTAAAATTTAAAATTTGACGTCAACAGCCATGGCGACTGAACAAACGCCATCTGCCGATGAGCAGTAAAGATGCCCTAATACCATTTTTTCTTTTACGATACCAATACTTGAACTTGCGTATTGAGGACCAGTGCGAACACCAGTGTGTTTAAAAACAAAAACTTTTTTTTTAAATACCTAATGTATTGCCCATTCTCTGTTATTTTCCTTGCCCTGGCTAACGTCTCTCTGCTGGTGCCTGCCGATCCGTACTGAGCATGTGCAACTCTCAACAGAGATGAGAAAGAAGACTTACAATCTTCTATTTTCGGTGCAGCTACTTTTTTTCCTGGAGCTGATGATGGAAGTAGCTACCGAATGAGCCATGTCGCTAATTCTTCATCACTGTTGAGAGTTGCACTTGCACAGAACCGATTGGGCAGGATGTACAGATCGATAGTGAGCGACACGTGTTGTTGTTCCTGTGTAGCGTTAATATTGGATTGTTGCATATACTCGCCGATACCCGATAAAGCCTGAAACGCTGGATCGGGTATCGGCAAGTACATGCACCAATCCGAGGCATTTCTGATACTGGTATCGGAACAACTCTGATGAGGAGCCAATGTGGCATAGACCTGGAGTTGACGTTGTTTTGTCAAACCCCGAGGTCAAGAATGAACTCGAGCTCGATGAAGCAGATTTTGTTGATGCAGGTGTGAAAAGCCATGAATGTGAGATAACACGAAAGCATCTCAGGATACCGGCCCTGTTCTCCACATGACCAGCACCTCCCCCCAGACACACGCCTTTGTAGTCCTCGTGTCCGCCGTGTCCTGTCTTTGACATACATCTCTTGGTATCAGACAGCATAAGAAGCTAAGTAGCCGGGCTGTTTACTGCGGCGGTGTGCAGCGGTGGCTTTTGTACGTTCCCAGGTGGCGGAAGCTGCGTCCACACTGCTGGCAGCAGTAGGGCGTGGCCCCGCTGTGGATCCTCTGGTGGGTGTACAGGTTCCCCAGCTCTTTGAAGCGTCTGCCACACTGTGGGCAGGCGTACGGGCTTTCACCGGTGTGCACCCGCTGGTGTCTCTTGAGTCCCGATAGCACCGAGAAGCCTTTCCCGCACTGGGGGCAGGGGAAGGGGCTCTGGGCCCCGCTGTGCACCAGCCTGTGGCTTTTTAAGCGGGCTGCGTGGCGGAACCTCTCCCCGCACTCCGGACACATGAAGGGCTTCTCCCCGGTGTGGATACGCTGGTGCTGCCGCAGGTTGCCAAGGTAGTTGAAGTGGCGACCGCAGTCTCCACACTCGTACCCGCCCTCGATTTTGATCTCCTTCTTCACAGCGGCCCCTCCCCGCCCGAGGCCCACGCCAACCTCGACTCCCGCGTCATCGTCCTGTTCCCCTCCGCCCCTCCTGGAGTCACTGACACCGTCTTCCATGGCGGGTTGGGCTGAGCAGGTGGACTGCAGGGCCTGGAGGGCCTGGGCGCCGGCGGAGTCGGAGTGTATCAGTTTGACATGTTCCTCTAGGAACAGGGAGTCGGGGCAGAAGGTTCCGCACAGAGAGCAGATATACGTGAGGCCGGGGAACTGCTGGCCTGAAACCACAAACAAACATTATTTCATCAGCTTATAAAATCAAAACTACAACTCACACAACTCTACTCCAATCCACCATGCTTTATTCTGGTGTTCATCAGAATGGTGTCTGAGGTTGATTCTGATTTCTTATATACAGTCAATCAATCAATCACATGATTTATAGATTATCATAGATTGAAATTACACAAAATTCAATCAATTCAAACAACATATAACAGGAACTCTAAGTGATTACAGCTCTAAATAAAGCATGGTGTATTTAATTAGAGTTATATAGAGATATTTGTCTTCAGAACTGAAAAGATAAAGATTGATTTTAAAACGGCAGACACTTTGTTTTATTGTTATTCTAATTTATGATGTTATTCTTTCACATTTGTTTAAATTACTACAAGGAACTACAAGGAAGTTGATTTTTCTTAAAATAAAAAAAGGAAAAAATATAAATGTCGAAGAAAGGAAGGTGCAAGTTGGTGCAGCCCATACATTAATGAGCAGGGTAGCACTTACTGTATCACAGATTATTAACAATAAAAGAAGGTTTTGTCTGAGATGAACAGTGCCAGCATCTGGCCACCTTTAGAATGCTCACGTGATTATTATTCCAATACATCAATAGAAATTTGTCCATAACATCAAGTTCCTAAAGTTGGCAATCTTATCTACCTCTCCTTTCATCAAATAGTTCCTGATATTACAATTAGATTTGATTATATTTAAGTAATTAATTATAGCAGCTTGTGTTCAGAGAAATTTTATTAAGAATGACTTTAGTTCAACAAAAGGGTTTGAAAACATTCAATTTCCATTAATGCCTAGTGGCTTTGTATAGTTGGTTTCCATAGTTACAGTATTCAGCATCTCCACTTAATGTCTCCTTGACCTTCAATCCCCTGGGTTCAGAGGATAAAATGTCTTCATTTTTAGCTGGAGTTTAGTACAAATGCCTCCCTCAAATCAAGAACATATTAACTCTTACAAAGACTTCTTTTTGAGTTCAGCTAAAAGTGTAAATGGGCTTGCGTTTATAAAAAGCTTTTTTAGTCGCCACGACCGCTCAAAGATTTTCTTCACTCACCAGCCCCCCAAAAAACTAATGTTTACCCATTGAGTGGCTGGTAGTCTATGGAATCCAGTGGCAGATGGACAAAAAAGTTCATTTCCGGCACTGAGTTTATAACACATTCATAAGGTCTTGTTTTTTTAATTCCCCCCCCGTTCTTACCAACCTGCCACAGGCCGGTCGGTGTTCCCGTCCAGCGGACTCCCTCCCTCTCCCGGAGAGCTCTGGGTCTCGATGCTGAACTCAGAGGGCTGGACGTTTGACATGGGGACCTGGTCCTGCTCCAGTCCCCCCCCCTCCCTCCTCGGCGACACATCTCCCTCATCGTCATCCTCATCGTCCTCCGTCTCGCCGGTCGGGGTGTCCTCACACTCTGGCTCTTTCATGACTGGGGGAAAATATGATCACATCGAAATTGTACTGCAAGAATTTACTCTTTGTGTTCGTCCAATTCTATCAGATACTCTTATGTATTGGCATATCGTGGAGGCCACTTACACTATCAAAACAACCTATATATATTTAACAAAAATTATGAGATACTCAATCATAACTAGAGACGTCCAATTTATGATGTAATGAGCACGAAAAAAATATGTTTGTCAAAAGTAAAAAAGTATCTCATGATTATTTGACCTAAAAGGTTCTGGTAGTCAGCGCGGTAAAAAAAAAAAAAGAGTACTTTCACTTGGTAAATGTAAGTTAATACCGCAATATCAATAACCTGAGTGAAATATTTTGCGTCAATTAAGGAAGTGTTAATGGGTAAAACCACAGCGCCATATTGCTGCCAGTATGACAAAAACTTAGTGTTTGGTATTGTGTCTAATAAGCAGAACGTTCCATGATACAACATGCCAAAGTGATACTCTGTTGCAGCAAAAATAATGGTAGCATGAAAAATATCTTGTATTAACATGAGAATTATCTTGCTAAACAAAACCGGCTTGTTTCTATAACAACACGCTATTCTTTTTGTTTGTCATGAGGGCAGCAATGTGGCCAATTTGTACCATTGAGGCATGGAACAATTATATATTAAGCTGTCATCCTCAATGAAGAGATCATTTTAAATACATTTTGAACATTTTAATTTTGCATAAAACTAAAAGTATTTATCACCATATCACCCTATTTATATTCTTTTTTTTTTTTTTTTTTTTTTTTTTTTAATCATTCACAACTTTCCATCCGTTTTGCTGGCAGCAATGGTCTTCCATAGGTAGAGACAGAAGAGTGTTTTTCTAGAGAGTGTTGTGTAGTAACAACTGTGTGTTTACCTTTCAGGTCGGAAGAATACTCCATCGGTGCTATCCACTCGTAGTCGTACATCCGCTTGCTGCCGGAGGGGAGCATACCGAAGAGGTCATCCGTGGCGGACTCGGAGTCTCCGTGCCCAGGCCCGGAGCCGGCCATGCCGCCGTCCGGCCACAGGTTGAGGGAGTGCGGGTCAGGATCTGGGCGAGCCTCCCTGTCGCCGCTGGCTTGGCTGCTCTGGTCTCCGTCCATGTCCGCGCACCCCCTCGAGTTCTTGTCTTTCATCAGATAGTCGCAGATAGCATCTATATTCTCCTTCTTTACACCGGGCATGACAGCCTTGGCTCTCCTCGGGTCCACACTGTTGTGTTTGCTGCCGGATCCGAAGTCGTGTTTTCTGAAGCCAACATCTGCAGACGGCTCCATGGCCGCAACGCCGGGGAAAGGCTCCCTGCCGTCCCTCTGAACTGGATCCAGTCTCGCCTTCAACACCTCGATTTCTTCGCTTTTCTCGCGCAGCTCCATCTTCAGCACTCGTATCCTGATGCTGACCATTTTGCGGATCTCCGACAGCGCTGTCTCCAGCACCGCGGCGATGTTTCTGCCGAGGTGCTCCGTGATGTCGCTGACCGAGCAGAGCAGCTCCTCGTCGTGCTCCAGCTCTAGGAAATCGCCGTCGGCTCGACTCGCCGACCCGGGGGGCTCCATGAAGGTGCCGTGGAGCTCAGGGGACAGGCCGGTTTCGACGAAACTGTGGTTTCTTTTGCGACTCATAGATCAGCTTGGCAAGGAGCTCTATTTTCGGAGGAGTTCGGCTAGCTAAAAGCTACTCTACAGGCTAATGTTTGGGTGATGCTGAAAGACAGTAGTTAGGTTTGTCAGATTAACACCAGATGTAGGAGGAACCTGGCTTCAAAACAAAAGCATTATTATGTCAAACAACTGACTGGACGAAGCTTGACCAGATAGACTTTTATTTTGAAAGCAATAAATGGAAGTAGCGTTTCTGATACCAGCTTACTTGACATATACATAAAAGAGTTGCAGTAATGGCTGGATTCGGAAGAGTAAGCTCGGGTCTCATAGGTAGCGCCCTCTAAAGTATACAGTAGAAAGTAAACTGTGATAGCAAGAGCAATATAATGGAACTACTTTCTTATACGGCACCGTTTATAAAGGACTCATACGTTGTACCTAAATGGATTAATTAATAGTCAATACAGTATTTACTCGTGTTTTAAAGCTCAAATATGACACATTTAAAATATAACTTCTGGGTTGTAGCGTTGTGGAAATTCCTGTTTGCACGTGTTTAAACAATCCTCTTTGTTTGTTTAAAATAAGTTAGAGATCTATTAATACTAATGTGTTTCTAAATTTGCAGTTATCAATTTTGAAATAAAATCAGTAATTAAGGGTTATAACCATCAACTTTGCAGTTGTAAATGTTATATAGTTATATAATTAGCAACAAAAGCATGGGGCCCATAACAGATGTCAAACTAAACAGAACAAAACTCAGGTCATGACAGCTGATGATAAGTGAAAAGGAACAGATCAAGTCTTATGAACTGAACACGAATGGAACACCATTCTACACCATTCGTGTAGAAACATATATATATGTATCTATATATATATAAATGGCTGATCAAAACATTGTAGACTCAAAGTAACACAAAGATATACACAGACAACTAAACAACAATCAAGAAAACAAGGCATAATTCATTGTTTAAAAGCAATGATTAACCAAAACAAAAGTAAATTAATTCAAAAGAATTAAACGGAAGCTGATAGCTCAGCAGAGTGGCTGCAGGTGCACGCATCACCGTATAACCAGTCAATTCTTAGCAACATGGAAACTCAAATGTTTGTGTATGTTATGGCGTATAACTAATACATCAGAAAACACATGTGACCTACATTAACAGCAGAGGGAATTCAGTGATTTGTTGGAGCCTTTTTAAAGGTACCCTATCAATATTTCTTTTGTGAAAAAGTTTCCTTCATAGCGATCAAGCCACACAGAATTATCACCAACTCTTGACATTTCTTCCCCTTTACGGAGCGTTTAGCCTGTTTAACATCACATTAGCCTTATTAGCAGGCAGCGGTTTTCAGTGGAAAGGGTTAGGGTTAGGCTATGGAGGACAGATGGGGAACATAGTGGAGCATTTAGCAGCTAAAAAGACGGATATATTTCTCAGGAAGTGGTGGAGACCAAAAACAGAGCTAGAATGGGGGAGAATATTTCACTTAATGTCATCAGGTGGACACAAACATGACTCCAAATGAAGGCTAATGTTGCTCTGTGTCTGTTGGTAGCCATTTGCCAACATTTTCTCCACGGCTGGAAAATATGATGATGCAGCTTTAAGTAAATTATAAATTTCTAAAGTCAGTGAAAGTTCACCTTATTGCTTGGTGTCATAAACATTAAGCAGAATCCTACTTTCTAAGGGATCATACTTTAGTGGATTCAGGCTCCTGTACTTTACCCCACTTAGTCACCTGACCACTACTGTGTGTGTAGTAAAAGTGTAATGAAATAAGTAAGTATTATATGACGCCTTACAGAATGTGTATCACTTAATTGCTGAGCCATCTTGTGTCTTGTGACTCCGTCCCTGTGATTGTCTGTTAGCCTCCGTTTATAAACGCACCACTTTTGGAGCAACGTCGCTGCTGCTGCTGCAATGCTGAGCTGACAGAGGAACTGACCAGAGGAAAGGAAATGCTGAGTCTGTTCCTGGGATGTTTGAGGGGAAAACACACACACTCACCCAGACCCACACACAAAATCCCAAACAGAGAGGCAAACTTTGGGCTAAACTTTTAGGATAGAAAGATTAAAAAAATACAAGGTTATATTTAGGAAATTCCCTGTGTCCCCCTCTGTCCCATTTAGGGATTGAGCTTTATTTGTTCAGTGAGTGATTATTAACTTGAAAGCGGCACACTTGGATTTGGGAGAGGGTTGAAGGAACTTTTTTCATACTAAATTTCACTAAAAGTAAAGAATGGATCTTGTTATTTGAATGTATACGCAGATATACAACCTGTATCATCAATATAAATTAAAAACAAACAAGAAATACCACAAACACAAAATTTTGACAAGTGTTAAGGCCTGTAGTGTGTTTGACATGACAGAAAATACTTTAAGTCAAGTTAACTGGAGTAATACAGGAAACTCAGTGAATACAACTCCCCACTGTGGCACAAACCAAACTTCTGTTGCCAAAAATCTGTGTGCAACATGTTCACAGCCAGATTCACATACTGAATACTGAGTAAAAAACTCCAAAATATCTACTTCCACCAATGCAAACCCGAGTGTGAATTAATAAAATATAACAATTTTATAATTACAGATACAAGAACATTATTAGACTAAATGAATAGTAAAATATATAATTATAAAATGAAAATAAAGATTATATTATATATTTGTGTTTTTAACTACTATTCATTGATATTGTGTTAAAGTTGTATTCACAGAAAATGAATTCTAAATAAAAGTTGATTCAAAATAATTATAATTGGTCACATTTTAATAAATTGAATCACTCTCCAGGTTCACAATGTTTTAAAGAGGTGGCATATTATTCATTTGTGTCTTTTTTCATTGGCTAATAAGAGTGTAAATATAACAAAGACTATTTATAATATTCAAATATTAATTGCAACAATATATGAAAACAATCTCCTTCTTAAACTTGTGAATGTTATAATACCTTCTACCAAAGACAGGGTAGACTCCTCTTTTAGTTTTGAAGAAACCTCACAGTAAAACGTGCACAAACACTGGCTTAGAGGTCATCCGAGGTCAATTTATTTTATTTTTTTTAATCAAAGGGACTTTTATTTTGAAAAGCTTGACGCTCCTGTCTCTTGTACTTGTACTTGGAGCAGAGTTTTGTTGGCTGCAGCGCGCAGTGAGCATGTGATGGTGAGGTGTTGACTGATCACCGGGGACCGGGGAGACTGAACGGTAGTGTTGGACATGTCGGCTAGGTCGGACCGAGACAGCGGGTACCGGAGAAAGATCTCCACAGACGGCCAGCAGCACCGGCAGGTGGCGGAGAAATCAAACCGACACAGCAGAATAGGTATGTGGGGTACTAATATTAATGTACTACTACATTAGGAACTCCAGAGCCACATCGATATGATATCATTTTTTCTCAATATACCAAATCATAAAAGTTTTTATGAAGGATTGACGTAATATTTATATGACGGTATTTTGAGGATTTCCAAATAAACCATATTAATATATACTATCATAATATATTATTAATACATAATATATTATTCTATAAAAAAATCTCTGTATGGTCTTGTTTTTTATATGACAGTATTTTGTGGATTTTAAAATAAACTATATTGTTATACATTATAATCATATATTGTTAATATATAATATATTATTCTATAAAAAAAATCTCTGTATTATCCTGATTTGTTTTAAAAGGGTCATATACTGCACTGCTTGAGGAGTTTTAATGGTTAACAAATGGACCAATTTAGCACGAAAGCTATGTCCACGTTATTTTTTTATTTTTTTTTAATAATAATATCTTAAAGATCCCCTCCAGACAAGTTTAAGACTCATAAATACTGCACAGACTAAAAGTTTAATAAGGTTAATTTCCCTCGTTGTAAAAATCTCCAAATTGCATCCCTTCCAATTATCCCTAATTGAAAAATCAAGAGTTTATAAATATTTAAATACTAATTTTGTTTATGATGGACACAATATGTAGTGTGTCATTAGATGCCTCAAGGTTCCACAGCTGAATACTGGACCATGATTTCACCAATCTTGCTGCTACGTCCACGTGTAACTGACATTTAAGGATTTCTCCTTCAGCAGATGAATGTGAAAACAAACCAATACAAATTTATGGGGACCCTTTAGTGCACATGGAGGGGGGGAAAAGTCAAAGGTTGAAAAAAAGCCAAGATGTCACCAAACTGTTGTGACCTCTCCCGAAATGAGATCTTTAATATTGCTTAAAATTAAAGTAAGCTTCTTGCAATTTCAGTGATGACTGCTCCTTCCATGTTTTTAATAGTGCGTGGTTTCGCCAGAGATTCTTCAAGTCTGAGGAGAACTGTGTCAACATGTGAGGAAAACGTCCCAACAGGTAACTTCTTGTTCCTCTGTTTGAGATGATTTTTTTTATTGGACGGATGATAGTGGAGAGGCAGACTGGAAACGTGGGGTAAGAGGGGTAAGATATGTAACAAAGATCCCGCATATGGACTCGAACAATCGTTGTGGGTATGTGGCATGGGCGGTGACCATTCAGCATTGGTGACAATTCGGTACATATAGAGAAAGAAAATAAATCCCAATGGCTTTGGTCAATTCCCATATTTTCATTTGCCACCAGCTCAAAACCTTCAAAACGAATTACATTCCCATCAGCCTCAGCTTTACTGGTGTGAGTATAAGCAAATGTAAGCATGCTCAACTAAAATGCTAAACATTATATCTGAAAGATATCGGCATGTTCACATGCTAATGTTAGCATTTAGCTCAAATCACTACTGTGCTTACATACAGCCTCACAGAGCTGCCAGCACATCTTTAGACTCTTAAAGGTAAACTTTGGAGACAAATGGGAACAACAATTTTTTAATTGGACCAACATTGAGCAAGAACGCCAGGTGCAATTCCTCACCGTCAATGTTCTTCCACGAAAGGTGCCTGTTTTGCCGGAAGAATTTGTTGTGTTGGAGATCAGAAAGAGTGGCTTAGTGTTATCTAAAAGATTTTCAATGTCATGACTGAAATTTTTGCTGATTTTGACAATGTGAATGAGGCCTTATCCAATAGCGAGATGTTAGAACTATACTTCTACCAGCATGACACACAATAACTTGTAGACTGGATAAAGAAAAAGTAATTGTAATACTTTGTACGGTTCTTTCCATAATGTTGTCAGATACTTATAATAACAATCTGAGCCTTTCAGTGCCAAAGCCCAGCACTTTTAGAGGACATACATTCACAGTGCGGAATTGATCGCAAGGATTGCATTGCAGTCCATTTAGCGTCTGCCGTCTGCAGCGTCTACTGGACTAATTTAAAAAAATGTTCTTTCCCAATTAGTCACTCAGACAAAAAACATGGGAAAGTAGAAAAAAATGTCCTTACATTTATTTACCAAGCTGCAACCTTCGGTGTTGAGAAATGAAGTCAACGCTGAAGTGCCAAAAACTGCAGTCCCTCGAATGGCTGTTTAAGGCAGGCTCCAAAAGCGAACCATTTTAAAATCAAGCAGAAAACTCAGGTTCTGAATAGTGAAGCCAATTCAAAAAGTGCTTTAAACCTGCATTGTTTCTAATGTCCATCAGGGGGCGACTCCTCTGGTTGTATCGAAGTCTATGAGAAAATGACTCTACTTCTCTCTTGATTTATTCCCTCAGTAAACATTGTAAACATGAGTTTATGGTCTCAATCTCTAGTTTCAAGTCTTCTTCAACACAGCATGAGGTTCATTTAGTAAATTATGGTCCATTTAGAGTCAAATAGACCATGAAGCACAGTATGCTTTAGGGCGGGGCTACACAGTGTTTGACAGGTCACTACGCCCTACACAGCTTCCCTAGGTCACTCCTCCTCAGTCCAAAATAGTCGTGTCCCGTTCACTGGTTGCAAAAAAACAAGATGGCGCTGCCAAAATCCAAGATGGCGACTGTCAAAATGCCAAACTTGAGGCTTCAAAACCACAGTCCACAAACCAATGGGTGACATCACAATGACTTCATACTGCATATTTTATATAGTCTTTGGTTATTACTAAATATTTAGCCTTTCATGTTTAAGATAAGATAAGACAAGATAAGATAATCCTTTATTAGTCCTGCAGCGGGGAAATTTACAGTCATTATTATTATTTTTATTATGACTAATAATGACTATTAACTATTAACTAACTATGACTATTATTTATCATAGAACAAACAGGGGACCACTGAAGTCCTGCTGGCCGCCCCTTCATGTTATGGTTTTAGTTCCACCTTGATGAGTCATAAGAGAACACATGTCCCATGTGACTTTCCACTGAGGTCAGGTCATTTTTTATACCTTGAACCTGTGAGTTCCTCTGAAGTCACTTATTAATCTGTGAGTCAGTCACACTGCCGTCATCAACTCCGATCACTTGATGAGTTCAAATCCCAACATCTGTCTAAGCAGTCAGCCACCTCACCACGTAACAATGTTAATTGACAGAAATGTGGTTCAAATCATTGGTGAATTTTTTTTCTCTTTTTTAAAATAATCTCCTACTTTCTGTCCTAAAACTCTACTGTATGTTAGGGGATGATGGACAACTTTGTTTCATACCCTTTTGCAAGTAAACAAATAATTTCTATGAATACCGAAACTTCCTTTTCTTCCAACACTATTATATTCATTCTAATTTGTACCTACGCTGGATTGTGGATGTTGTTTTATTACACCAGGTGCTTTCATTACAGCAGCAGAAACTGCTCAGCTCATCCTTTTTTCTTCCTTTTTTTTTTTAGCAAACATTAACAAAGAGAGGTAGTGTCCTCAAACAGCATGTGATGTTAAGAAGTAGATGACTCTACTCACGGAATGACCCTTTAAAATAAATCAATATATTACTTAGGCTCCTGCAAGTTAAAGGTTTAATGTGTAACACATTAAGGGAAGGACAGAGGATGTCGCATGTGTACAGATTGTAAAGCCCTCTGAGGCAAATTTGTAATTTGTGATTCTGAGCTATACAAAATAAACTGAATTGAATTGAATTAAAATGTCTAAAAGAAGACTAGACCTATGTTATATATTTTTGTTGAGTTATGTACTTACATTGTCCCAAATGATTCCAATACTCAAACTTAAAAAATCGGTAATTTTAATCAAGGTAATGGTGCGTGTCATGTCCCTTTTGCTCATGTGTCAGCGTTGTGGTTGTCTGCCAGAAGCTGATCAAAAGTTTTTATTTAGTTTTAAGCTCAATTTTCTACCTTTCACTTTTTAGATCTTGGTGGTTTCAACTTTATTTCAAGCGGTTGAAAGATTTTAGACATTGGGGTTCTTGATTTTCAGATATCAGAGAAAAAAGTTGAGCAAACATTCGGATCGCACCCCCTCCTTGACATCCTGCCTCCGCTGTACAGCATCTGAGTTACATATTTTTAACATGAAGCTTCTTTATTCAGTGTTTTACCGGTTTTAATCAGCAGGTTTGTTTGTTTCGGAGAGGAGACCTCTGTGGTAAAAAAAACCTATCCTAAGGAATCCTAACCAGGAGAAGCTGATTACACTAAAGACAAAAACTCCCATGATCCCACTCAGTACTTCAACACATCACCAAACTTTTTGTTTTGATTGAGCACAATCTAGCGGCAGAAAACTACATATTGTGTGTTTAAATGACGAGGAAGTAAAGTCAGTTGTAATTAAAGTGGGTTGGGGCGGCTGTGGCACACGAGGCTCGTCCCGTAAGCACAAGGTTGGTGGTTCGAACCCCTCTACAGTCAACGTGCCGAGGTGTCCTTGAGCGAGACACCTAACCCCCAGTTGCTCCCCGGGCGCTTCTTAGCAGCCCACTGCTCCTCCGGGATGGGTCAAATGCAGATAATTGTAATTTCCCCATTGTGGGACTAATAAAGGCTTAATTAAATTATGGTTTACTTCCTGACATCGTTATGACTTCTTAAATTCCTAAAGTTACCATTATTTTAACATTCAAACCATTACACACTATGTGAACTTCTTATGCAATGCAAACTGACCAAAGAATAAACATGGTACATTTCACATGTTGATGGTGTGCTGTGTGTTCAGCTCTGCCGCTGCTGCTAGATGTGGTCGGGGGTACAGAGCGTCTTCCTGCAGACGAGGAGTTGCAGGAAATGCTAAGAGGGAAACTGCGCATCCTGCAAGCTGACAGCACAGAGGTCAACGCTCTGTTCACGGTACAGCTCTTGACACACACACACACACCACACACACACACACACACACACACACACACACACACACACACACACACACACACACACACACACACACACACACACACACACAAACACACACTTTATTCAGCTCCTGGCATTTTATACTGTAGAAAAGTCCACTTCCTCCATGAATTATGAATGAATCAGGTTGTAAAAGCTGTCCTCTCTGTTCGGTTTGCTGTTCTACATTCTAGTAGCCAGAATTCAAGAAGCTTAACGTTTTTTGTTGAAAATAGTTATGTTAAGGTTAAAAGGATACTTCACCCAAAATATATCCTTTTAGAAGTTAAAAGTTCTTCATGAAGAATAATGGTTGTTGTCAAATTTGATTCATTCATTTGTATCGGGGGAAAAAAAGTAACTAAATGTCCAGAAAAACTTAAACCACTGCTGTATAATCCATATAGTTATTTTCTTTGCTATGGCTCAGTACACAACTTTTCTGGAAACACAAATATCACAAAAATATAAAAAACGAACACAAAACTTGAGGGTGAAGCTTGAAACTTTCTTTTTAAAGTGTAATTAATAAACCTTTTTCTTTTCTCTGTTTGTAGGAGCTGTCTACTCATCTCATCTCCATCAACAGTGAAGAAAAAGTTATTTTTGTGACATTCAAAACATTTGAGGAAATATGGAAGTTCACCACATACTACACAATAGGTAGGTTGGGAGTGCAGTAGCAGTTGAAGTTTAAACTAAAGTATTTGCAATAAGGCAATCATTTTATAATTATATCTGCCACAAGGATTATGCGATCAGTCACACAATACCAATCGTCAACCTCCGGTGCTGAAAAATGAAGCCAGCAGTTCTTCAAATGGCCACTGGAGGCTGGCTCCAAAAGCCAGATGCGGAGACTATGTCGATATTTTATACGGACAATACAGCAGTGGTCATTGCAGACACGCCTGGCAGATATCTGCACTCTACTGAGTGCACCTTCCCAGTTATATTGTAATATTTTTAAATAGCTTTATTTTTTTATTTCAGCATTGTCATTAACTTCTGCAGGAAGGAATGCAGGAATGTACTTTGTACTATGGCAGACTGTATAATACTGCTACTGCTACTACTGCTGCTGCTGCTGCTAGTAAATATGATGCCAGTGGGTAAAACCAAGAAGATGAGTGGATTCATTCGTATCTCCTCCCCTTCAGGTTTCTTGGGTCAGTGCATGGAGAATCTGTTGTGGGACCAGAAGTTTTGGCTCAGCTCTTTGGAGGATGACATTGCAATCGAGGTTTCCCTTCAGGAGGACACTCTCAACCTTATCTACAAAGGCATCCTCATGCAGGAAGGTGGGAAAGAATTAAGTCTTTTGAGTTGCTCTGCAAATCAAAGGCCTGCTTTGCTGCCCTCATTCACAAAGGGACATGCATTGTTCCTTAAGTTCTAATGTTGCTCCAGCATTTAAAGCCCCAAGCGGTGGCTGATAAAAGATGGAGAAAGCAGAAAACATTATCTCTGGTGTTTGGCTAGATAATCTTACTTCAATTTACTTTGAAAAAAGGTGTGGCGAGAAACCTTCAACACTGAGTAGACCATCTCATCAGTGAGGACAAAGACAGCCTTCTGCTGTACCTCCTTGTTTCTAGGTACAAGAGTTGCTGATGAAAGTCCCCTCCCAACTTAAGAACCCTGCTGAATCAAAAACAAAATGAACAAATTGGTCTCTAGGTCTGGGCAAGAAAACTTCTTGGTTAGGTTTGGGAAAAGATTGTGATTTGGGTCAAAATAAGTACGTTTGCAGACCGTTTCTGTTTGGTCAAAAAGTCAATAATTAGAGTGCCAATATGTTACAGTGTCCTTGAACTTTGCATCCAGGCCTCTCCAATCACATTAAGACAATTAGATAAGAGAAGTGGACTAATAAGTTGGTCTCTTCTTTTCTGTCTCTCTTCATCAGGCTACACAAAGCATGACTAGTTAAATGCACACCGCTAGCTTGAATATTTACATTAAGACAGAATCTAGTAAATACCTGAAAAATAATGAACATTAGAATACCTGACATGCTCACATTTCACGTGCACACACTCTCTCTTTGTCCTCAGGTTCATTCTTTGCTAGTTGTAGTACCAACCAGATGTTTGACAGCTCCACGTCTGGAG
Organism: Anoplopoma fimbria; assembly: GCF_027596085.1. NCBI lineage: Eukaryota > Metazoa > Chordata > Actinopteri > Perciformes > Anoplopomatidae > Anoplopoma > Anoplopoma fimbria. Next base: position 11,688,803 of record NC_072455.1, read on the forward strand.
GTGACCTGTACCTGGAGCAGGGGGACATAGCCCAGTTTGAGCCTCCCTTCCTTGGCTCAGGGTGGACTGTCCTCTGCCTGGCCGATGGATCCCGAGGCACTGCACCCACACCAGGTCTCGAGCCGGTCATCCCTTTTCATCAGTAAGTCACATCCACACACAGGGCTGGTCCCACTGATCCAAGGCCGTACAGTAGAAGGTATGAGGTGCTGACACGTTTCCATCCGTCCACAGATGGTTCCTCAAATCCTGTGCAGAGAGCATTTTAGTTGGTGATGGGAAACCCTCCTGTGACTTCCCTCTGGAGTTTGGTAAGTGCAGTTCAATCCATTGAGGATAGTTTCGCCCAGAAAGAATTTCAGAAACACATGCAAGTGAAAAAAAGTATTTGTATGAAGTATGATCTTTCAAGTTGAAGGCTGATTTTAAAAAAAAAAAGAAGATTACTCACTTATAATAAAATATTCAACTTATTTTAGCACTACTGCCACTACTTCTGTCAGTACTTTCCTTTTGACTGACACTTCTACTTTAACTTAAGAATAGTGAAATGATCATGGGGAAATTCACTCTTTCAACGTCCACTCTTCAATTAACCATTCAACTGCTTCCAGTGGTTAGATGCCAAATGACATTTCAACTGCTTTGATATCTTTCTCTTTAAATGACAACAAAACAGTTTTCATCATGTACATGTCAATGGACAGTTTCACTGCTTTCATTTCTTATTATTCATGGAGAGGGTTGGATCTTCAATTAGTAATTACAATCCAGCTGACATCCCAACCACTTTTATTATTGTTAACAACACCCCTTTAAGTTCCCCAGTGATATTTGATGGTCAGTGGGTACTAAAGAACATTGAAAACCTTACTGGGACATCTAGAGTCATATTGTCCTCCTATCCTAAGCCAGAGGAACCTGTCTGGCCACAGTGGAGTATGATGCTGAGGGCCCAGATGAGCTGAGCATGGCACCCGGTGATCGCATCATCATCGTGGGCCTTCTGGTGTCTTGTTTTGATTGGTTCACTGGGAGGAAGGAGGCGACAGGAGAAGTGGGTCTGGTCAAGACAAGCCTGGTGAAACCGAGCCCTGACATTTACGAGTGAGTGTATCACCATTATATACAGTGTGACAAATAGAGACAAATAGAGAATATGAAAATACTGTATCTTGTTCTATTCTTGTCACCCTTCAAGCTCAGCAGATATTTTTTTGGATGGAGAAGAAGGGACCTTCTTCAGTTTGCAAGAGGACAAAGTCATAGAAGAAACAACTGCCTTATTGAAGAAGAAATCTCAAAATGATTCTGGTCATAACTACAAACTTGGTGAGACAGAAAGAACTCACATGTCAAACTGATTTATACAGATTTGTGTCATGTGTCCAAAAATCCAACAAGTTATCCGAACTAAGTGACAAAATATGTCGTCATTTCTTATCAAAAAACAACATATTCTGTTGCTGCTATTTTAGTTTTAGTACATGTTGAGGTTTTAAGGTATTTTCTCATTCACTTTTTATGCACTCTGTGTTGTTTAATTTCAGATATGATCAGTTACCAAGACTCTACAAAAAAGACACCATGTAAGTATTGGCACCTACAGTAAATATCTCATAACTGTGTTATTTATTTTGTCTGTTTTTCATAATTTTTTATGATTAATTTATTTTACAGTAAGTTCTTCGAGCAAAGGTTATCCTCAGCAGACAGACTTGAAGATAAATATTCAGAGGTTTCTTGATCAAGGAAAAGACACATTGCCACCTTCCGTAGTGACCGTGAACGGGACTCTAGAGGACTCTGTCCTGGCTTTAGAAGCAAAAAGTCCTCCCTGTTTCACTGTTCACCCAGTTGTAGAAGGAAACAACAACAATGAAATCTTCATTCCGCTTTTCTCTTTCTTGGAGGGACAAGAGTACAAAATAGAGTTTGGCACACTGTATGGACTGAGTTCTGAACTCCTGGCCTCCTCCATCTTCACCGGTCACTCAGACGAGGACGAGCTGATTGCCTTCCTGGGTGTAGCCAGAGAAACAGCCAGGAAAAAGCGACTCTTTTGGTCACAGACCCGTTCATGCTTTCTGCTGGGTAAGCTCTGTGCCGGAAGGTCAAAGTTCAGCCAGGCCCGGGTTTACTTTGAGGAAGCCCTCAGCGTGCCACAAGAAGGCTTCATCGACCTCAGGCTGTTGGCCAGCATCTACTCCAACCTGGTTGCCATATATCTTTTGCAGAAAAACACCGAAAGTTTCTTTGCTCTGACAGAGCGACTTGTAGCCTTGCTATTGGGAATCCCAGACTGCCTGGAATACTTAGAGGACAACTCTGCTCTTAAATATATCCTCAAGAAAGCTGTTCTGTCTCACAACAAGATGGCAGAGGCCCGGGCTTGTCATCTATTGGCAAAGCACCACTGGACTCGTGCTGAAGGGGTACGAGTTGTTCCATATCTTCAGAGACTACTTGTTCTTTGCGCTGAAGCTCAAAGGACATGGGGCATCTCTCCCAGTCATGAGTACCTCGCCCTGGGTAGGCTCTACAGTGAACTCCGACTTCCCCACCTCAGTGTCAGTTCAGCCAGGAGAGCTCCGCAGCAGCCCTCTGCTACACTGACCGACTGCCTGAGCAGCATGGTTCTACTTTTGGACAATGTCAACACACTGAATGGTATCACACAACAGGAAGCCTCCATCCCACCTCAAGTGGCTCCCTATTTACAACAAGCCCTCTCTTCTAACAAAGTCCAAGGAGTAGGAAGTGATCAGCACCATGTTTTGAGCCATCAGCTTACCCTTTGTCTCTGCCAACTCTTTTGCAAGCACAAAATGGTTGGACACGCTATCGGCCACATGCATATTCTAATCGACAGCAATCCACCCTCGCAGCCATCCCCCATCTCAGTCCCAGAAAGAAATGGTACCCTCATCTGGCTGGCATGGCTTCACATTGACAACAAGCAGCCGGATGTGGCTCTGGATATCCTGGACTCTGTCCTCGCTTCCATGCCAGAACACTGCACTACCCCTCAGGAAGGTCGGTGGGTTTTTCTAGCTTCATGTGTTAAAAAATGTGTTTCAGAATGAAGCTCTGGAACTTATCATGAGCCACAGGAACAAACGTCAGATAATCAACAAGTCCAATTTGGGCATTCCTGATTTCATTTCCGTTACATACAATAATCCAAGGAATCTGGTGATTTTCAAAACATATCATGTGCTTTGCTTTGTATATACTGTTGAGCATTAAAAAAAAAGGCAGAGGCGGAAAAGGGCACTGAAAACTTACGGCCGTCTCCGAACTGCAGTGCCACAGTTTCAGTGTTACTGTATGATGTTCTGAAATACATATGTTTGGTTTCTCATGTTCACCCAATATGCTAGCAAACTTGTTTCCATAGTGGAAATAAGAGTGCACTAGACAACCCCGGAGTAATCTGTTTTAAGAAATTGTACTACTAGTTTGAAAGTGAATAAGTCAAACATTAAAGTTCTTACCTAACTGCCAGTTATTAATATTAAATGAACTACTTCCTGATTCAACATTCAATGTATTATGTTATTGTATTATTGTGCCTCTGGAATTATTTTGACTCTTAATATAGGCCACAGTAGGACTTTATTTTAACAGAAGAAATTGGCCAACTTTTTTAAAGATGTAAACATTTGATTGATTCAAATATATATCACCGTCACTGATTTAAAAGCAGGTTATTTCATAACAGTTAAAGTAAATGTGTTTGATTTAAAACAAAGGTGTGGTCCTCAACATGCGTGGCGTGGCACTTCGATGCATGGGTGACCTTCGGAGGGCGGCAGAGAGCTACCAGGCTGCTGTGGACATCTGCCAAGAGTACGAGGACATGCCAAACTGGGCTGTAGCTCAGGCTAACCTGGGTAAGAAAGTAAATGCTTCTTCACTACATGCCAGACACACTACTGGAAAAAAAATCATGCACTGGTCAATTTAGAGAATCTTGTCTATTTTGCTTCCGTTACGTGTTTTCTTTCAGACAAGTTGAAAGAAAAAAGAAAAAACACAGTTAGGTGTTTATTTTACTATTTTGTCTATTTGCATCTGTAGATTTCTCCTAAATTCACCAAAAGTCACTATTAGATAATGCCTAATTTGCATATTTAAAGGTAACAATTCAGAAAAGTTATAATACAAAAAATACTGTCTTAATGTCAGCAATCAACTGGGGATGTGTTGTAAAAATCTTCACTTCTTTAGCACTTACCAAACTTTCCAATTTCAGTCCTATTTATATTCTGGAGGTTTTTACAGAGGGCTTTGTTCACATATCATTCATAGCATGATTTATAGAACATTTTATTACAAAATCATGGCAAACATTGATTTTTTTTATGGCTGTTGACAGTATTTTCTGGTTTCTCGAGTGATACAAAGAGACATCCAATGTGTCTAATGTGTCAACAAAATGACACAAGAATATTGTACCTGCTCTATACAATAATGCAATTTCTGTTCTTGAAATGTACTCAAATTAGCACATATTGTATAAGATAATGCCTCATTTGCATAGTTAAACATAACATTTCAGAAAACTTATACTAAAAAAGCAATTGTCCTAATTTAATCAATCAACTGGGGAAGAGTAATGATTGTATATATATATTTTTTTTACCTTATTCAAATGTAGTGTTCTTCCAATGAACTTCAGTATTCTGAGATGACTCTGCTTCTTCCTCATGAAGGGCTGTTATGTTTGAAGGCTGGGGCTAAAGGACTAGCCCAAAAACACCTGACTGAGGCCGTGCAGCTTTTCTCTGAGCTGGAAGAAAAAGGTCATGAGGCGAACTTCATCACAGTGCTGCTGGAGCTGGGTCAGCACTATGTGAAGCAGCACCAGCTGGACTTTGGGAAAGGATGCTACGAATGGGCTCTGTTGCTGGCTATCAATGCTAATCTTTTAGACTGTAAGTATGTAAGTCACAAACTATGTGTCTTTTTCTGTTACTTGAGCTCTTGTAAATTAACTGGACTGGACTGTCACTCATTGCCAGGCCAGCTCACTGCCACCAGACACCTGTGCAATCTGTATGGGTGTGAGAGTCCGGACCAGGCCCAGTGTATCATCTACAGCCAGCACCAGGTCCAGCTTCTGAGACATACAGGAGACAGAAGACAGGAGGGAGATGCATTGGAAGCCATCAGTCAGCTCTACCTCACCCTGGGCACAGAAAGGTGTGTGTTTGTGTGTGTACTTGTACAACTATCTTTGTGAGGACCAATGTGCGTTTGAGACCCTCAGAGTGAGGACATTTTGTATTGACTGGACGCTTTGGCCAGTCCTCACTTCTTCAAATGCCTGTTCAGATTTGGTTATAAGATTCAGATTAGAATTAGGATTAGGTTAGGGTAAGGAGCGAGGAAATGCATTATGTCAATGAGAGTCCCCACAAAGATTGGAGTATAGATAGGTGTGTATGTGTGTGTGTGTGTGTGTGTGTGTGTGTGTGTGTGTGTGTGTGTGTGTGTGTGTGTGTGTGTGTGTGTGTGTGTGTGTGTGTGTGTGTGTGTGTGTGTGTGTGTGTGTGCAACCATTCTGAAAATTATCCTCAGCTGTTAGTTTGAAAGTGTAAATTATGATTTTATGTTTGAGTTTACACTTCACCTGCCACACTAACCTGCACTGCCACCTGTGGTCACACTTGATATAGGCTACAAATATCAACAGAAATCAATACACAGTCATAGTGGCTCCTACAGGACTAATCTAAGTCTCTGAATGTTTTCAGGGCATACAGGGCAGCTCTTGACTACACCAAGACCAGTCTGGGTATTTTCATCGACCTGGGCTGCAGGGAGAAGGAGGCGTACGGCTGGTTGCAAGCGGGAAAGATCTACCACCTGGTGGACCAGACTGAACTCGTGGACCTTTACACACAGGTCTGAGAGCAGCTGAGTGTAGACATCAAAACTATTTTTATTATGTCTATCAGTTGAGGCACAATCTAGGGAACTTTTGGAACTCAACTTTGATTTGTGAAACCCTGTTGTGAGCAGCTTCATGTAGGAACTATTTTCTCTACCAAACAACACTCTCCAACAGTGTCCCTGCGCAGAAGGAAGCGTGCATCTCTACTCGATACTGCTATCTCACCTAGCAGACTGACTTAGCTAACCTTACATCTCAGCTGAGGAGGACGCCATTAATGTTTACATCTCACTCTGTCACAAGCAATGTCCTCTTTTCTGCAAGTAGATGAACGCTTCCTAAATTAATATAGCACTTTTGTAGTCTCAGCAACCACTCAGACGTCAGAGAACGACACATTTGTAATTTATGTTTTTTGGTGCCCTATTTAAGTGGCTACTCTGTTGGTTTTAGTTTTTCGCTGCCTTTGACAGATAAACTAAAAATCTCTTTTCGTCGATGTCATTGTCAGGTAGCTCAGGATGTCGCTCTGAGTACAGGAGACACAGGGTTCATCTTGAAGCTCCTGGAAGCTGCAGGAGACATTTTCTTCAACAGCAGCAAGGACCAGGACAAGGCTATCACCTTCTACAGGGTATGGACTGGATAAAACACTGAGTTGATACAAATATTTAAACATGTTACATTACCGTTACCTTATCATTCACTACTGATACTACTGTTATCAACCAATGGTCTTAAAATAGGGCATCCTTTATATGAATCCCAGTTAGTTCTGATGTAGGTTTGGACTATTCATCCATGTTTTAGAGCAGGGGGTGACTCCTGGTTGCAAGAAGTCTGATTGTTTAGAAGATAAAATTATGCTCCTCTCATGTCACTTATGGTTGCAAAAAACAAGATGGCAACAGCCAAAAACCTTGTTGGCCACGGAAAAATGCTGAAATCAAGGCTTCAAAATGGCAATCCACAATACAATTGTTGGCGTCCCCCTAACTACTTCCACTTCTTATATTCAGTCTATGGTCTTTTTGTGCCAAAACAGTATTACTAATATTTTAAGGAATAATGGTCAAAACTAAGAAAAATAAGAAGCCTACTGTAATATTCTTTGTATCTCTGTATCCACCATGTAGGACCGTGCTCTGCCCATCGCAGTGAAGAGCAGCAGTGTGCGTTCCAGGCTGAGGTTGTGCAATAAATTGACTGAACTGATGCTAAGTCTCAAGCTGTATGGGGAAGCTGTGGAATTTGCTCAGACTGCACTGGACATCAGTATCACTCTGGGTACGGATAACCTCCAACACAAATTTTAGAATTTTCTGTGTTAGGTCAGGATTGTAATTTATGGTTGTATTTACCCTTTATCTAAAGCAAGTCATGGTCCAACTACTATCATCTACTACATTGTACTACATTTATTATCTGTAAAAAGACCTGCTTTCGTTGCTTTCACAAGCCAACATTTATTCGATTTTAATGGAACTGTGGGGCAGATGACTTCTGCAGAAGTTCGATGTTTCCTTGACATCTGGGCCAAAGAGAATCTCCAATTTTTATATCTTATGCAAGAGGAAAGTTCATGACTGTTTGAACCTTTTGGGACCATGCTTTGCAAATTTCATGCCCATTAGATATATTTTAGTTTCTTGTGGGAAAGTAAAAATTTGGCGACCACAACCGGCTAGCTTTTGGTGCATGTTTGGCCATTTAAAACAATCTGTGTATTTCAAAACCTGCACTTCAGACACTTACTGTGCGTTTCTGACTTTAGAAATCTTCCTCTCGGAACCATAAATATCAGAATGAAATGTCATGGTATTCTGGCTAGTAGTTGTTATGCTATTTTGTTGCTCTGAACCAGTGGTGCACAGGCAAATTAATAACTGAACTTAGAGATATCCTGAAGAGTTTGAGGTCATGTGCTATAACAGAATAACTGTGTCACCCTTTTGTGTGGTTGTATATATAGGTGATTGTCTGAATGAGAGGGTGGCTTACCATCGTCTGGCCTCTCTTTACCACTGTCTGGACCAGTATGAACTGGCTGAACACTATTACCTGAAAACCCTGACCCTCTGTCCAACACCTCTGCTGTTTGATGAGGAAACGCTGTACTATGTTAGGGTGTACCAGACGCTGGGGGACATCATATTCTATGACCTGAAGGTAAGAGATTAAATGAAAGCGTGTAAATTTGATAATTGCTTCTAGCACTTAGGCAATGCGACACGCAAAGAAGCTGACCTTCAAAGGTAGTGACCACGTTCTAATGTGAAAAAAAAGATATATCCATCCATCCATCCATTTCCTTCCGCCGGGTCACGGGGGCAGCAAGCCAAGGAGGGTCCTCCAGACGTCCTTCTCCCCAGCAACACTTTCCAGCTCCTCCTGGGGAACCCCGAGGCGTTCCCAGGCCAGACGAGATATATAATCTCTCCAGCGTGTTCTGGGTCTACCCCGGGGCCTCTTACCAGTTGGACGTGCCTGGTAAACCTCTAAAGGGAGGCGTCCAGGAGGCATCCTGATCAGATGCCCGAGCCACCTCAGCTGGCCCCTTTCGACGCGAAGGAGCAGCGGCTCTACTCCGAGCTCCCTCCGGATGTCTGAGCTCCTCACCCTATCTCTAAGGCTGAGCCCAGCCACCCTACGAAGGAAGCTCATTTCGGCCGCTTGTATTCGCGATCTCATTCTTTCGGTCACTACCCAAAGCTCATGACCATAGGTGAGGGTTGGAACGTAGATGGACTGGTAAATCGAGAGCTTTGCCTTACGGCTCAGCTCCTTCTTCACCAAAACGGTCCGGTACAACACCCGCATCACTGCTGACGCTGCACCGAACCGCCTGTCCATCTCCCGCTCCATTTTACCCTCACTCGTGAATAAGATCCCGAGATACTTGAACTCCCTCGCTTGGGGCAGTGACTCACTCCCAACCCAGAGGGTGCAATCCACCATTTTCCGGAAGAGAACCATGGCCTCAGACTTGGAGGTACTGACTCTCATCCCGACCGCTTCACACTCGGCTGTGAACCGCCCCAGTGCGTGCATGCTGAAGGTCACATTCTGAAGAAGCCAACAGAACCACATCATCTGCAAAAAGCAGATGATGTGATTCTGAGGTCCCCAAACCGGAAACTCTCCTCCCCCGGCTGCGAAATCCTGTTGAAAATCAAAACAGGATTGGTGACAATGGGCAGCCCTGGCGGAGGCCAACACGCACTGGGAACAAGCTCGACTTTGTGCCGAGTATCCGGACACAGCTCTCACTTTGGTCATACAAGGACCGAATGGCTCGTAGTAACGAACCAGGTACCCCATATTCCCGCAGTTGCAGGACTCCCTGAGGGACACGGTCGAAGGCCTTCTCCAAGTCCACAAAACACATGTAGACTGGATGAGCAAACTCCCATGCACCCTCCAACAGACCTGCAAGGGTAAAGAGTTGGTCCGCTGTTCCACGTCCAGGACGGAATCCGCATTGCTCCTCCTGGATCCGAGGTTCGACAATCGGACGGAGCCTCCTTTCCAGCACCCTGGAGTAAACTTTCCCGGGGAGGCTGAGCAGTGTGATACCCCTATAATTGGAGCACACTCTCCGGTCCCCCTTTTGAAAATGGGAACCACCACCCCGGTCTGCCACTCCACAGGCACTGTACCCGACTTCCACGCGACAGTGAAGAGACGTGTCAACCAAGACAGCCCAACAATGTCCAGAGCCTTTAGCATCTCCGGTCGAATCTCATCCACTCCTGGCGCTTTGCCGCTGAAGAGCTTTTTAACTACCTCAACGACCTCCGCCAGGCATATGGACGAGTCTTCCCCTGAGTCTTCAGACTCTGCCTCTTCCACAGAGGACATGTTGGTCGGGTTCAGGAGTTCCTCAAAGTGTTCTTTCCACCGCTCGACAATATCCCCAGTCCGGGTCTGCAGTTCTCCCCCCCTGCTGAGCACAGCCTGAGAAAAGCCCTGTTTCCCCTTTCTGAGTCGTCTCACGGTTTGCCAGAACTTCCTTGAGGCCATTCGAAAGTCCTTCTCCATGGCCTCGCCGAACTCCTCCCACACCCGGGTTTTTGCCTCAGCAACCGCCGCAGCTGCAGCCCTTCTGGCCAACCGGTACCTGCCTGCTGATTCAGGAGACCCCTCGGCCAACCAAGCCTAAAAGGCCTCCTTCTTCAGCTTGACCGCCTCCTTCACCGCTGGTGTCCACCAGCGGGTTCTTGGATTGCCGCCACGACAGGCACCGATCGCCTTCCGACCACAACTCCTAGCAGCAGCTTCCACAATGGAGGATTTGAACATGGCCCACTCGGATTCCATGTCCCCAGCCTCCCCCGGGATGCACGAGAAATTATTCCGGAGGTGGGAGTTGAAGACCTTGCGGACAGGATCCTCAGCCAGACGTTCCCAGTTCACCCTCACTACACGTTTGGGTTTACCGGGTCTGTCCGGCAGCCTCCCCGCCACCTGATCCAACTCACCACCAGGTGGTGATCAGTTGACAGCTCTGCTCCTCTCTTCACCCGAGTGTCCAAGACATACGGCCGCAGGTCTGATGACACAACTACAAAGTCGATCATAGACCTTTGGCCTAGGGTGTTCTGGTACCAAGTACACTTATGAACCTCCCTATGCTCAAACATGGTGTTTGTTATGGACAGTCCATGACTAGCACAGAAGTCCAACAACAAAGCACCACTCGGGTTCAGATCGGGCAGGCCGTTCCTCCCAATCACACCCCTCCAGGTTTCTCCATCGTTACCCACGTGAGCGTTGAAGTCTCCCAGAAGAACTATGGAGTCCCCAGTCGGCGCCCTTTCCAGAACACCACCCAAGGACTCCAGAAGGCCGCGTACTCCGAACTGCCGTTTGGTGCATAGGCACAAATGACAGTCAGAGACTTTCCCCCTGCGATTCCCATTCGCAGAGAGGAGGCCTTCTCGTTCTCCGGGGAGAACTCCAGAACAGCAGCGCTCAGCCGGGGGCTTGTGAGTATCCCCACACCCGCCCGGCGCCTCTCACGCTGGGCAACTCCGGAAAAGGAAAAAGTCCAGCCCCTCTCCAGGAGTTTGGTTCCAGAACCGGTGCTATGCGTGGAGGTGAGCCCAACTATATCTAGTTGGTAGCGTTCCACCTCCCGCACCAGCTCCGGTTCCTTCCCCGCCAGAGAGGTGACATTCCACGTCCCTAGAGCTAGTCTGTGATGCCGGGGGTCAGCACGCCCAGGTTCCCGCCCCAGCCCGCCGCCCAGCTCACATTGCATCCGACCCCAATGCCTATCCCTGCGGGTGGTGGGCCCACAGGGTGGGCACGATGTAGCTTTTTCGGGCTGGGCCCGGCCGGGCCCCATGTGCCAAGGCCCGGCCACCAGACGCTCGTCTGCGAGCTCCCCTACCGGGTCTGGCTCCAGGAGGGTGCCCCGGTTTCCCTATTCCGGGTGAGGTGCCACAACCTTGCATCGTCCAATTCACGGATATATTAGCTAGAGAGACCAAACAATGTTCTTGTACCAGGCTGTAAACAAGTTTGTTTCTGCTGTAAATCTTGGCGTTTGAACATGGGGGTCCATAGGGGTTGACTTGCTTTTGGAGCCAGCCTCAAGTTGACATTGAGGTGCTCTGCAGCTTAGCTTTATTTTTCAGCCCCAAAGATCACCAAATTGCATATTGTGTATTTCTTGAGGGTATACTTGCTACATTTGCTACAAGAACGAACAACTGGGGACCCAGTTGTTTAAACATCACTCCATTGCCCTATTAGTGGTCAAAAACTTCACGCGGCACCTTTAATAATATTAGCAGGATCACTGACATACATTTACCTGTAAAAATGCTTCTACTGTTCATTTATTATTATAAAATTAAGGTATTATTTCAAGATATAAATTGTAGTCTCAAAAATAACTGAATAAACAAAATTAAAAAACCCTGGCCTCACTTGGCTTACAAATGAATGTATTAATAATCAGTTATTAATGTGAAGTGTCCCCTGTATTTTGTATTAACTACAATGACCACAAATGTGATTAAATTACAGGATTTTAAGGGCAATTACATTTGGCTGTTATCTCTACAGGACCCATTTGACGCTGCAGGCTACTACCACCTTGCTCTGGCTGCAGCCATGGATCTGGGCAACAAGAGGTCTCAGCTGCAGCTGTGCACTCGTCTCGCCACCATCTACCACAACTTCCTAATCGACCGGGAGCTCTCTCTCTTCTTTTACCAGAAAGCTCGTGCCTTTGCTGCAGAGTTGAACGTGAGAAAGATTAATATCTCACCGGATCAGCAGTATAGCAGCACCTCGCAGTCCAAGACAAACAGACAATAGGCCGGACACTTTGGGAAGTCTTTGTTTGACAAGAAAAAAAATCACTTTTGCTAAGTGCGACAAAAACTTCAGCAGATGGCTGGATGCATTTTCTTTTTTTGGTACAGAAAATGTATGTTTCATGAGAAGCCTTGTGAATTATTATGCTTTAAGCATTAAGACTACAGCACAGATTCAACTGTTCCCAGAAAACCCATCTTTAAGACCTTACTTGGAAGAGATAGTTAAGGTCCCATGATGCCCAAGATGTCCAATCTAATCATCTATTGCGTTATGAAACTGTGTGTGTTCAAAATTCACGATTCAACTTTACTTAGGCCTCTGATAATTTACAAGGAAAAGATAAATATCCTGAACCAGAAAACAGTGAAAGCTTTATAATGATAAGTTATTATCTTTACAAATGGTTAGATGTGTCATTTATGATTTCTTTATTCAAGTTTCTTTTTTGTAATCCTTCTAAACAAGAAAAAAAGACATGCTGATTGTAACTGATCACTCATAAACACAAGTGCATCATCTGCATATAATGAAATATTATGTGTTCTGGTACTTATTTGAATATCCTTAAGCTGGTTACTTATTCTAAAGGCTCTATGACAAAAGCAAAAAGTAATTGAGACATGACACAACCCTGTTCTGTACTTCTGTTGGAAATACACGACCTGACAACCATTAAGCAATAAAAATGGAAATGCAAATGTAACTTGACTAAATCAGTGGAAATATTCCCAAAAGCAAAGTCTCACATTGTTTTAATGAGTACTCCAACTCTATACAGTCAAATGTTTCGTGATTTCTTGTAGTGTCCCTCTTGAGGTGTTGAGTTCAATGACCACAGTGTACAGAAGAGGTTTTCAGACAGTTGTTTGAGGCCTGTAAGACATTGAATATGCAAACTGTGAGGAGCAGATTAGTTCATCAGGGTTTTATCCGAATAATAAAACGTAAAGTTAAAGTAAGTTATCATATGTCATTAATATAGAGCGAGTATTTTTTGCTATTTTGTCTAATGATGAACAAACTAATATGCAAATGTGACAGACATTAAACTTATAATGTAAGATTGTTTCTCTTGCCATTGCAGGAGGTGAAGAAAAGTTAATAGTTTTTTAGTTTTTGTCAGAAAGTTTGCATTTATAGGTTACCAGGAGCTGATTAACAGTGTGTTACAGTTTTTCTCATTAAAAAGGTCTGTAAGAGCAACAATGCTGTTGCCTTTAAATGACAAGAAAGAGTATGACACATACTGTCTATGTTAGCCTGTTTCTGTCTCAACATGCACATGACGGACGGAAATATGATTATAGGATTATGTTTCACTAATAACGGACTGTTCCTAATGACCTGTACTACACTCTACACTCAATTAGTCTGGAAGAATTTGACAGCTGAACCCCTGAACATGTTGATTAACAGCCACTAATCAGTCGAGGAATCGTTTGTCCATGAGATAATGTGAGTCACTTTTGTCTGGTGAGCTGGAAACGGGCAGCGTAATTGAAACGTGGTCTCCTGTCCTTGGTCAGACTGACCCGACTTTATCAATCAGTGTGACTTACACTTCCCGAGCATATCATTATCTCTGACGTCCATAAAGGATAAAAGTACATAAACGTGCTTTGAAATCATAAAAAAAAAAAAAAAAACGCTTCAGAACTTCCCTGAGAACCATCATGTATTTGAAGTTTTTTCAATATCAAAGTAATCCAATGATAGTGCTCTGAACATTCATGGTGTTGGAGCCAAAATGGGTGTTTTTTGCGGGTTTTTTGCGTGACGGTCACGCCTCACAATCAAGTAATAAGTAGGTGTGTTATGGACCACTGCAGATGTAAGAGTTCTTACTGTGAAGACAAACACAATTAAAAAGCCCTATAAGCCTGATTCTAAATATTGCACAAGCTCTAACACAGCAAACGAAAAACCACAGTCTGCAATCCTGCAGCATCACGACTTTTCTATGAAACTTTCATAGAAAAGTCAAATTTCGCTCAAGATGGGATTTCAATTACAGGAGAATGAGAGAAACAGCAACTGTAATTACTCCTGGGATGGGGGTGCAATATTACTCTCATACGCACACTGAATGTTCACCTCCCTTCGAGAAATAAATCCAGTCCCAATTTAGACATTCTGTAATGTTTGACATCAGCAGCCCATGTGAGTTAATTTATGGTGTAGAACTGTAAGCCTTCTCAACCTCTCAAAACTCAAGAAAGTTATTCAGACTTGGGTCAATACATTTTCTCAACACGTCTCACTCGTTTCCTTGGTTTTGTTGATGTCTGCTCTCTCACTGGTAGCTCTGCTGGTTGCTGAAGTCCCTGTTGCACCTGGAGAGCATTTATGCTTTTGTTCCTTTACAGTTTCCTTGTGAACTTCACAATAGTTGTGCAAAACAAAATAAACATTATTAAGAAAAGAAAAAGAAAACCTGACTTCAGACATCCACACATGCCGTTTGCTAATTGCTCCAAAAATATCTTGCTTCCTCTGCATGTCAGCAGTAGGAGAATTATAAAATGTGGAATTTAACTGCACAACAGCTGCAAGTATAGACAACAAGATCAGCTACGCCTGTAAATATTTATTTATGTTGAATTAACCTACATAGTCGATCGGTAATCAAGGCTGTTGTTTGTTTTCTTCCCGCGACGTGACAAATCAGGGAAGGACACGACATGACTGCTAAGACCCAAGGAAGTAGCTTACGCGGGTTTCTACATCATCATTTTCAAAGAACTACGTTTCCGCGGACTTAACCCATAGTCAAGTCCGGGGTTTTCAAACTAACCTAGTGTCAGTAGCGTTTCCGAACCCCTATATTTTTGAGGGTTATAACTCCGGAGTTGTGTGGATGCTAGGTGTAAACAAGGCAAAAGATATGCGTTTTTTAATGGAAACGTAGTAGTGTGGATGTAGCCTTAGCCTGCTGTCTGGGTCATGCGTTTGAGCCCTGTTTTTCCCTGTGGTTTCACGAGTCGTAGCAATGATACAAAGTGATACCAGAAGACTTGCGCGTATTTGATGGACCCTTGCATTTGTTTTTATGTGGTTATTTTATCAATCAAATTATTCTAATGGATTAAGTTTTTGTATATTTCTTTCTATTTTATGATTTATTATTGAATTATCTAGGTACTGTCATGATATGATCACTTGATGATCACCTGGAGTGCCTCATTAATGAGTCATAATGTGTCAAATAGTCAGATAATTATTACCAAGTGCTGTCTGCATCCCTCCGTTACCATCATAAACTGTGTGTTTCTGCTGAACAAGGAGCCCTGTGTTCTCTCAGGTGACAGACTACTTCAAATAAACACACCCACGGCTGGGTGAGAAACACATGGCTCCGTCGTCACCCCTCTTGTCTGACCAAACAAACTTGGACAGTGATCTTTCCGTATATATGAGCCGTCCAAAGCCAGCCTCCCCTCTGTGTCAGCCTGTCAGAGGGAAGCAAGAATTAAAAACAGCCTCACATCTGTACAGAGTGTGTCGGCGGGAGGCTTCGGACAATATACTGCTATCCATGTGAGAAGCAGCTTAAATTCACAGAGAGAAACAACATTTGTACTTAGTGAGGTCATTTTGGACCAAGGGAAATTTCTCATTTTTACAACCAAGGAACCGTTGTTCCTTGCTGCTATGATAACATCAGCTTTGTTTACCGTCATTGATGCAATGAATCTGTTAGGCAGTGTGCACGTGGCACTTAAAAAAAACAGTTTAAACATATCATCTAAACAATCCTCAAGTTATACTTTGTAACTTTTGAAATATAAATAACACAATATTTCTCTAGGAAATAAAAGCAATAAAACACACCCTTACTCAATTCGATACACTCAGGGTTTTTGCTGCTACAGCCTCACTCTGCCCATTGGTACATTTCCACAATACTTAATTCCATCAGTACAACAACAGTCATGTCATACTCTCCGCTCTGCTGAGAACACTTTCTATTTTTAAAGAAATAGTTTGAAAAGCTGGGAAATAGGCTTTTCTGTAGCAGCTGGCTGTAGACTTATATTTAACAGACAGTGATGACAGTGCAGTCCATTCTCTCTTCCAAGTCTTGAAATGTGGCAGCTTGGTCGGTGGCCCTATGCGTCAAACTATGACGCTCTACTTGGCCATGGTTATGGCAAGAGTAAAAGAAGAAGTCATGTTACGTAATATAAAGAGTGTCTGCATAGGGACGAGGCCTGGGTGGACGGATAGTACAAAAAAGACTTTCACCCAGGAGAACCCTGTTGGTGTCTTGTATGAAACATCACTATTTTTAAGTTGACATATAAGTCACATTACATAATGTTACCCTACATTACGAATCCTTCTTACCTTACCTCGCGTACGTAAGGTAGCTTACTCAACTACGTAACAACAAATTTATCCTGACCCAAACCAAGATCTTTTCCTAAACCTAACAAAGGTTTGGAAGTTTATTTTAGAAATATTATTTTTTGCATGGAACCAGTGTCAATTGACAGGTGAAAAACTGATGCTAGTGGGGTACGTAGAGCGTGATAGTTTGGAAGCGTCGGACTACCGATCAAGCTACCATATTTGACAAGTGACATCAATATTCTCATCTTACCTTCAACAAGAAAGCCAAACTATTCCTGTAACAAAAATACAGTTTTCCTTGACTAATTAACTCCAATCACCTTTGCGGTTGAGTTTTCAAGCCCTACATGTGTTTTTTATTGTAAAAAATCTACTGGAAATTTAACATTTCATTGACAGCAAAGTGTAATTAAGTCTCATTTTTTCTCTACCTGGCTGTAATGAGTGACATGGCCTTTTTATTTTATTTGTACTGGCCACGCCCTTTCCTATTATTTGAATATAGGCTACACATAACACCACATGTTTCCTGTGTTCCCATTCAGGGATGTATGTTGAGAACTGGATAGTGGACTCAAAGATGGCGCCCTATTTATTCCAGTAGTATTTTTAAGTATTTTCTCTCTTCCTGGTTGTTTTTTTCTAGCCACTTTCTGCCACTTTTACTGGCACTAAACCTTCATGATGTACACACTCAAATGGTAATACAAATACATTTAAGTGTTGGCAGTTGGAGGTGTACTGTCAATAATTTTACAAATGTCTTTTTTTACAATGGATGTCTATGGGCAAGAGGCTTTTTGAGCCTTTTTTTTGGTACTGTGAAAAGCCACAAAGACAAAGTGGCAGCAAGACTGACCTTCACGACACATCAAACTCTGACTCAAGAGAGCTACATAGTTGTCTTGGGATAACGGTCCGTAATATCAAATGAAAAAACTTTAGCTTATATGTACATTCAGCCACAGCTGCTCTAGGTTTCCCTTTCTCGAAGGAAATCGGAATCACCAGTGGAGTGAGCTCTAAAGCACCAGCAGCTTTGAAAGTAGTGAGACAAAGGTATATTTGTGTGTATGTGCGTGTGTGTCTGTGTGTGTGTGTGACTGCATGGTCTGGTCGTCTTAAATTGCCCTTACAAGGGGACAGTATGAAAGTAGTTAACATATCCCCAGTCTGCACCAAAGAATGACTTCATGTTTTGGAAAGAAAGAAAAAAAAGAAAGAAAAGCAAGGGAGCACATGAAGCAGAGTTACTTCTGCCTCTGGGATTCAAGAATCTGTGTAGTGTAGCCAACTCATTGGTTGAGAAGGTTTAGAGTTCTACGCCATAACTTTGCTCACATGGATTGCTGACGTCAAACATTAAAGATATCTCGAATGTTCCCAAACAGCTAAACAGAAGATCCATCAAAAGAATGAGTGGAGTAGGGAATGAAGGAAAATAATGTATGTCTGTGCATTGACTCGCCAACTAACTTTCAGTATTTATATCAGTGGAAAGATGAACCTGGTAAGTTTCCCCATTTATGGAAAGTTTATAGTTACTACGAGGAACTTTGCTTTTATGATTTTGGCCGTCCCTGTGGAAGAAAGTGGTAGTGTTTTCAAGCACCAGACTTTAGAAAACCTCTCATTTCACTGCAGGAGGTCTGACAGACATATCTGCTCAGTCCTGGTCCTGGTCCTTCCAGTGCCTCCCTTCTCTCCAGTGGGCACAGCGACACGGCCCGAACGTCCAGTAGCTTGGTGTTGGTGTTGGATCCCAGTGGGGACCAGGGGAGGTTCTGGTGAACCGGCAGGATTTGATCTGTCTCCGACCCGGTGG
This sequence comes from Anoplopoma fimbria, assembly GCF_027596085.1. Taxonomy (NCBI): domain Eukaryota; kingdom Metazoa; phylum Chordata; class Actinopteri; order Perciformes; family Anoplopomatidae; genus Anoplopoma; species Anoplopoma fimbria. The sequence goes on from NC_072455.1 coordinate 11,707,216, forward strand.
CACCGATGAAAAGCATATAGATAACAATAAGGAAATAACAAATCTTCTTGCTGAAGGGCTCGTTTACTTCCTCTAAGTCATATAGAAGCATCAGTATTAAACTGAGACTGTTTCATAGCCAGTTAGACGTTTCTAACAGTAACTTTAAATAAAAAACACTGTAAAACAATCAATCCAATAAAAAGGTGTACGTTAAGGTGTAAGTTATATTCACAAGTTAAACCAAAAAACGTTGCTATTGCCGCTTTAAAGGAATACATGATATCTATTAAATCTCAAAGAGAGGGGTTGGTGCATTTGGGACACATCAGTATTTCTAAAAACTTTAACAGCCTCCCTCATTACTTCGCCCACTAGACCTGCCAGAAATGTATGAAGGGAAGATGTGACTTTGAAGTCTGATTCTGAGGTCATACACGGTGACAGCGGTGTTGCCAACATCTGCATTGGAGCTCTGCCGCCACGCCTCCAGGAGCGCAGCTCCTCCCCACATCTCCTCCCTTACTCCAGCCGGTCTCCCTGCTGAACACCCAGTCACTATCCACTAGATGCTCTTAACCCACGGCTGGTTGGCACCTGGACGCGCAATTACGCACAGCTGCAAAAAAAAAAGCACGAACTCACCGTCCACATTTCAATAGCAGGATCGCTGTATTCTGACTTTTTTTTGCAGTATTAAGGGGACATTGGTCTTTTAGCCTTCTATGTGTGTGGATATCTTGCTGCAAAGTCTCTAGAAAGTGATGAGCAGTTCGGAGCCAGGGAATGTGATCTCCTCTTAAACTTCTCTTCGCCTCTCTTCGTCTCCATTAAAACCCTCCATTAAAAATGCAAATCCTCCTGTACACAGCCGTGTTCCTGTACCTCAAGGAGTCCGCCGGCGCAGAACCGAAAGACAAGTGTCCTACGCGGTGCGATGTGAGTACCTGTCCGAGCCCCGGCTGCCCCAGCGGCTACGTGCCGGACCGCTGCAACTGCTGCCTGGTGTGCGCCCAGGCGGAGGGAGAGCCGTGCGGCCGCAAGGACGACCTGCCGTGCGGGGACGGACTGGAGTGCAAGCACCCGGCGGGCAAGCGCCTCGCCAAGGGCTTCTGTCGGTGCAGGTTCCGCCAGGACGTGTGCGGCAGCGACGGGAAGACGTACGGCAACGTGTGCCAGCTGAAGGCGACCAGCAGGAAGGCCCAGCAGCAGGGACTGCCGGGCGTCACCCAGGTCCAGAAAGGACCGTGTGAGAACACCACAGGTACGATTTACGCATTGGTGGCTTCATTTGTTAAACCAGAGACAATCAGTGAACAGGGCCGGACCAAGTATTTGTGGGACCCTAAGCAGAGCCCTTTCCAAAACTACTTTCATTTTCTGTTATATTATCTTAAGAAATTAATGGTATTAATAGATAAAAAAAATATACAAGTTATTAGTTATCCTAAGTATTAATAGATTATACATTAAGAAAATATGACTTATTTACATAACTTTATATAACATAATTAGCCAAACTTATCAATAGAGTAATAGGAATTATATGTTCGGCAATGAAATTGAGTTAAGTTGATTTCAAGCATTTAATTATATATTATATATTTATATATTATTATATATTTTCAAATTTATTCAAATGTGTTTAATCATTTTACTATGCTACTTTTTTTCGTTTTCTTTAATCAATAATAAAAGAATAAACTTTTGTCACGCTGTATTGCAGGATCCTTCTTACCTGTCAATTCCATTTCTTCATATATGTTGTAGAAAAACAGCCATACCTACATCCACAATTTTCCCATCGCTGGTTGCCTTGGTTGCAAATAAGTCATTGGGGCAGCAGATACAGATGGTTACAATTTCATATTTTTCCACATTGGAATCATAGTTTCAACTTTGAATATTGGCAAAACTATTTGTCAGCTGATAAATAACACTAAATGTCAGTACAGAACTGTTATATATATATCTGTCATTTCGAAAAAGTTTAATTATTATAATAATTCCTATATAACCTACGTAATCAATTTGTGTGTACTCCACATAATCCTTTCACCTAGGAGACCGCTGTCCGTGTCACTTGTGAAAGCAGAGGTCAACGTAGACTTACATTTGTCATGTAACTCTCCGCCATTTTCATAGTTATTTTATCCAAACGTTGCCTCATTTGTTATGCAAATTCCTTACCGAAGTAATACTACTTGAGTAGTTAAATCAAGTATTTCTTTTCATCATACGGACTATTGTGTGAAGATACATTGCCTTTACATAATCTGTCCACCAGTGAGCACTGACAAGTCTACTATTATTTTGTGTTGCTGTTAAAAAACAATATGTGCCAATCAATCCGTCATTTCAAGTGTATCCGGATAAAATCCAAATGAGATTTAAGACACTTTTCATTTACACATCTCCGTTGGTAGTATGGCAGGGTCGACCCTCCCCTGTTTGGAAACAAAATACACAGGAAGAAAAAAACTTCTGCACTTTAGCAGTTTAGTTACACCAACAACAGTTGTTTTTACTTACTGCTATTTCTGAGGCCAATAGTGAACTGAGGTCTGCTGTTACTATAGTAGAAATGTGTTTCCCACAATCATGTTGACTCATCAGGCCCCCACCTCAATAAACCGCCCTGTGGCCTTTCTCAACTGTCTCCACAATAATAAGAGCCAGATTAATAAGGCCGGGTCACCAGAGTAATGATTCACAGCAGTGGTAAACACTGGTTAGAGGGCAGGTGCAGGTTTAACAGCCTGTTAAAGAGGACCAGACCCAGTTATTTGGAGCAGAGCAGACAGCAGGAATTAACCACACCTCCTGTAGAGAGATGTTGTTCTGTCCTGCACACTGACCTAGATAATTCCCTCAACCCAAACACTGAGTTCATGTGCAGGCCTCTCTCCATAAACAATGGTTCTGTCAGAGAGTGAAGCTGCTTCATGAAAGGCTGTGTGGAGATTTTATCACAGCAATGATGTGTGGTTAGTTTCTTCCCTCTCAGATCTACATTCTAGAGGTTTCTAATGTAAAGAAATATTAGTCATTTGGTACATCCAACCACTTAAGTTCAGAGTGAAATATCCTGGCAACTATTAGAACGATTGCCAAAAACCTTTGTACATACACTAGTTGTCCCCAGAGGATGAACCCTGAATCTAAAACTTGTATTCTCTCTACTGACCAGCAGGATGCGACTTCTCATTGCAAAATAAGTCTGATTGTATAGAAGTCTATGAGAAAATGACTCTACTTCTCTCTTGATTTATTCCCTCAGTAAACATTGTAAACATGAGTTTATGGTCTCAATCTCTAGTTTCAAGTCTTGTTCAATACAGCATGATGTTCATTTAGTAAATGATGGTCCATTTAGAGTCAAATAGATCGTAAAGCAGAGTATTCCAAATATGGTAACTTCCATTCATTGGTTGCAAAAAAATAAAATAGAGACAGCCTTAATCCAGGATGGCGGCCACAAAGTTGCCGAACTCGAGGCTTCATAATGGCAGTCCACAGACCAATGGATGACGTCACAATGACTATGTCCACTTCTTATATACAGTTTATGCTTGCGACCACTACAAGAGGTTAAGAGGAGACGTGAGTCAGCAGTCAAAGCGGTATAAAACAGTCAATAAATTGTGTTTTTAAAAAAATGTTAATCAACGCAACCATGATAGGGCCTTGAAAGGAGCACAAAAAACCCTACCAAGCTGATGGGTCCAGCAGTATGGGAGATTAGCTATGGACAGACACACACACCCACGCACACAACCAAACGCATGATTTAGCGCCTGGCGGAGATAATAAATATGGTGACCATGACGGCAGACACACATACATACACATACAAGCACACACATTGCCAGTATCTTGTGGACCAATTCCAGCATCTGCTGTTTTACAGTCCTTCTCCTGTCCACACTTCTGCACATGTTCCTCATTTCCTCTGTCACACACTGATATACATGCTCCAGCCTGCAGCTCTCCAGAGTTTATTAGACTACCGTCTCCAATCAAAACCAAACGGGGAGTAAGGTTACTAGCCATTAAATAATCATCCTTCCTTCGCTACATGATATTTTACTCTCTTCATCTGTCCCACTTTCTGTCTTTCACAAGCTCCCCAATGTGCAGTCTGAACTCTGCCGGGTGCTTAACTTGTAAAAGTAGAGCATGACTGCTGCTCGGAGGAAGTGTCCCACACAGACTGCAGCAAAACACATTCACCACAATGCTCCAAAAAAAGGGAGACCGTCAGTTTCTTCCCCTCCAGCCTTAGAGTTCAGCTCTGCACACTGTGAAAATCCAGTTGCTGAGAGTTTTGTTGCCTTTTACATTTATGAGTTTTAGTGTGCTGAAGCTCAAAGACTAATCACAGACTTCCCTCATCAAGCTCGTATTTTTTTACATTGGATAATAGTTGAATGACATTTAAAATGTTTCCCTAGAGGATTCCACAGTTTGACTCCACACGTTGCATTACACATCTGTATTGTAACACGTGAATACTGACTTTTAACATCAAATTCCTTTCTGTGATCATCAGCTGATCAGTTCCTTCAAATCGTACAGAAATAATCAGTTTTTTCCACTCAAAATGTTACTATGTGTTGTAACTAATTGTTACATTTGTTACATTTGACTGATGCTGATGCATAGGAACGGTCATGGGGGTCAGAGTTAACATTTGGAACCATCCTTTTAAGGAGAACTCATTCAATTCAATTCAGTTTATTTTGTATAGCCCAGAATCACAAATTACAAATTTGCCTCAGAGGGCTTTACAATCTGTGCACATGTGACATCCTCTGTCCTGGAACCCTCACATCGGCACAGGAAAAACTCCCCTTAAAAAAACCCTTTAACAGGGAGAAAAAAGGAAGAAACCTATGGGAGAACGACAGAGGAGGGATCCTTCTCCCAGGATGGACAGAATGCAATAGATGTCATGTGTACAGAATGAACAGCATAACTCATATCCACACTACATGTCAGGCCAGGATACCATGCGCTGGACGGACGGACCGACCGTCTGTTCGGTGCTGATGAAGGAAACAGATTGCTACTGACTGTTACAATCATCACCACAATCCCCTGCTCAGGGGGTTACAATCATCTGAAACACACACACACACACACACACACACACACACACACACACACACACACACACACACACACACACACACACACACACACACACACACACACCAATCGGAGATATCAACTGAGGAAACAGGAAGTCCCTGCAGCTCAGAGTTGTGGCAGACTCTATTAACATTTCACTTTGATCACAAACTCTTTATTTTGTCTAGGTTTAAACAGTATGTTGCTGGCAGGCACACACACACACACACACACACACACACACACACACACACACACACACACACACACACACACACACACACACACACACACACACACACTCTATGTCACTGGCGCATTGCATGCTAACGGGCGTGGTTAACTAAAAATATATGGGTGACTGACCTGCAAGTCCCAACTCCCAAATCGCTTGTGGTAAATCATTCAGCATAGTTCTTTTTAAAAGAAGAAAGTGTTTTTTTTGTCTTTTTTATGAAGGTGAACATTACATTATTAATGGAAACAAAAAAACATTTTGGCTTTGGGCAGGGTTTAATTCCCGCTACGGTTAACTACAACAATTTGGAAATTGAAGCTGTGCTTAATACCAGTGGATCAAATGTGTGTGAGAGGAAAGGCTTGTAGGGAATTAATAACATACTCTGCAGGTTAGCTTTGGAGCATTATAACTTAATTAAGTATTTCCCTTTATATAAGTATTTGAATGGTGATTGAATGATATTTAAAGGCTGTGTAATATAAAAAAAACGTGAAATCCTACAGCCCCGTAATGTAAAGACTTAAACCCACTGGATACAGCCTTTGGTTTAGATTCTGTCATTTGAGAATCTCGTTCCAGTCTAAAATCACAAACCACGCTTTCCTCAAAGGCAGATCTGGCTCAGCGGTGTACATTGCAGCTGTAGGGACAACGTCTAACTCATTATTACTGCTCAAGCAGAGAAGGAGGTTAAGAACCTGGCAAAGCTAACTTAGTTTTCCATCGGTGCTGCCAGGTTTGTGCCATCAGATTGGTTTGTTAATGTTTGGGTAATGGAACAGAGGTGACCGGTTTGCAATGTCCTGACCTAGATTTACTCTCTTACAATTGACTGTGTTCACTGCACATCAGGAAGTCAATCCCAGAACTCAGAAGAAAAGGATTTAATTGCCACCATTGGAGGTTGTATTGAGGCCCTAAAGTGAAAAAAATGGATTCAAGGGATCATTTATTGTCATTATGCAACACAGGGATGCACAGTACATTCCTGTAGTGCATTTTTTGAGTTTGCATCTTAAGGAATGTAAACCGCAGCAAAAAACAATTATCTGGGCAGATAAAAAAACATTGTTTTTATCAACTTTGACTGTGTTTGAACACCAAGGAACATGACATCAACACAAAGTTCACCTCATTTCGTACCCCGAAAAGTTTTTACTATTGGTCCAAATCTGCGTTCAATCAAACAATTGATTTGAAAATTTTCGTCTCGCAATGTCGCATTAAAACACTAGCAGCACTGCTTGGTTCCACTATGATGGACATTCTGACAAGTGCTATTCCATTTAGGTTCTGTGGGTCAGTTGTGTCGTTCTGCTCGTACATGGTTTATTTCATTACTCCCTAATATGAAGTTTTCTGTCACGATCAATTACTATTCCCCCACTGTCCACCCAGTGTTTTATGGAGTACCGCAGGGGTCAATCCTTGATCCCTTGCTAATATTTCCCACCAATCCAACACATTCTCATTCCCAACTCAAATCCGATGCATGGTCAGTAGCCCACAAAACTAAGTTGCTCTAGGTACCCCTTTTAGTGTCTTTTCAAACTAAACTTCCAAGTTCACAGGAATTGCACATTATATGCACACAGTGTCTTTAGAAAATAAAGGTATGTTTACTCAGCTATTAGGTTCACTTGCGCAACAAAACTACTTGGTTAGGTTTAGGTTTAACACTTAAGTAACACTGCGTAGGTGAGTTAGCTTACAAAAGTAAGAGTTGACCAATGTTATGCAGATGATACGCAGTTGTACCTTTCTTTTAATCTTAACAATTTTAGTAAACTGGATGAACCTTAACATCCTACAGTTGAGTGTTAACAAAACTTAGATATTAATCTTTGCTAATCTTTCTAGTGTTATTGTCAAAACAGTTTAACATTCTGTTATCTAGCCATTTAATGCTGAAAACCCATGTCCTGACACCTTTAGATCCATCCTTTCAGTTCCTGACATTGAGAAGTTACCCATGATTGATAATTTCCCGAGTTAGATTACTGCATGCTTTGTTCTTGCTTATGTCAGTCTTAAGTTGATTTGATTATTCCTGTATCAAAGTGTTGACTCTTTATTAAAATACATAATTCTTCTTGCCAGTATAGGTCCTTCACATGCTGCCAGTCCTCGTTACAAGTTCAACTTCATAGCCGACGTGGTGGAGAAAATCGCCCCTGCTGTGGTCCACATTGAACTCTTCCTCAGGTACTAACTGTGTGTACGTGTGTTTGTAAGTGTTAAGTTAGCATGTCATTTTGGAAGATGCAACTTTAAAATGTCAACTTTAAGCACACATGAAATATATCTTTGCTTTGAGGTTTATCAAATGGTTTTCATAAGGTAGATGTTATATAGCATTAACAAAGTGGTGCCTAAGCCAGTTCAGATAAGTTTACCAATTGTTTTATTCACACCCCAGGCATCCTCTCTTCGGCCGGAACATCCCTCTGTCTAGTGGATCTGGATTTGTGATATCAGACAACGGACTGATTGTTACCAACGCCCATGTAGTCTCCAGCACTACACCAGTGTCTGGTCAACAGCACCTCAAGGTAATGAATACTGTTTTAATAATTTTTTGCTTGACTTTAAATGCTCACAACTTCCTCACATGCTTAATCCTTACTAAGTCAACTCAAGTTTTATTGAAAATGTTTTGCCAATGGTATCCCTGGGTGAAAAGGAGACTGTGAGGATAATTAAAACAAAAATAATATAGATAAAAAAGGAATTACACGCTGAAACTATTTCTTGAAGAACATCAGTTTATCTTAGTTGCCAGCGGTTTCCCTCCACTTCAAATCTTTATTCTAAGCTAGGCTAATCACGTCCTGACTCCAGCTCCGTACTTAAAACACAGGCGTCAATATGGATATTCTCTTCTCACAAAACCATTGAGTATGCACGTGTTTTTGATTTTTATCTTGGTTTCTTGCGTGGGTTTATCCAACCTTACGGGATTAACAATTTGAAGGTAAATCCTCGATACCTGTCAATGTTTGGCACTCAAATGGACAAATATATCAAAGTTTAACATTGGCACCAAATACTGTCTATTTGCAAATTCAACATATTGGCAATGACCTTTAAAAATGATATCTTGTTGAACCACCATTGGCTCAACCACAACTTCGCTAGTTTATTTAGGTGCACAGGGCACGGCAGAAAATTGATAAGTATTGGATATACTATATCTGATACAAAGATGCCCTGCGATAGTCTGGCGACCTGTCCAACGTGTACCCTACCTTTGCCCAATGACAGCTGGGATCGGCTCCAGCCCCCCGCAGCCCTTAACAGGATAAGCGGTAACGGAATGAATGAATGAATGAATGATACAAAGATAACATCATAGATATGAATCAAGTCCTATTCTATGAATTACATTTCATTTGAGATGTTCAATTTCATCCATTCTTCCATGCAGGTCCAGATGCATAACGGTGATGTTTATGAAGCCAACATCAAAGACATTGACAAAAAGTCAGACATCGCCACCATCAAAATCAATACACAGGTGAGTGCACCGCTTTATGGGATGTTCTTAACAAGCAATAGATAAGAGCGGAATCAAATTGTTTGGCTGCCAACAAGGAACCTTCAACGAAAAAAGTACTTATGGAGGTAAAGTGGGGATATGCATCACAGTAAATGTTCCTTAGCATAAATGTTACATAGGGTGGTGCCAATAAAGGATTGTAGATGAGAAGATAGAGATGTTCATTACGTGACTGTGCCAGAGATGACAAACCAATAGTAATATCCAGTAATGAATCTAAGGGCAGAATGATCAACATCACCATAATCTAAGACTGTCTCAACTTTAGTTTTTTTCGACAGTTCAATAGGAAGTTGGATTTGTTTTTGTTGGTGTTGTTGTTGTTTAGTTTTTTGATGATATTTTTAATATGATATGTTACTGTAAATGATTCCAGCCAAATACCTAGAGAATCATACGCAGCTACTCTCTCAATATTGCTACCATTCAATGTGGCTAGGTGTAGATTGGTAAAATAAAAATGTCTTGCTCTTGAAAAAGAATTAACTTTGTTTTGCCTGCATTATGCACTGGTTTAAAATCGACAAGTGTATTTTGAAAAGCACTTAAGGAAAGTTGTAGAGAAACTTTATTTATATTTGATTAACACTGCCTGGTTTGACAGTTTGACCAGAGTTCATAAGCTTTACAATCTTTGGGTGTGGTGGATACTTGCAATTGCCATTTGCAGCATTAAAAGGAGGCAGAATTTTTCACTGAAAATCTGTCTCATGTACTACTGTCATTATGTAGTGACAGTTTGACCAAATATGATATGATATGAAGGATAAACTGTGGATAGGGTACACAGGGTATCTTTAATTCAATTCACCCTCTTCATGGCCTTCATTAGCCCTACTTGAGGCAGCAAAACTCCAGCAGGGTAATAAGTCTTTGCTATCATTTCATTAAGGTCAGAAGACTGAAATGTGTGTTTAAAGTGTGTGTCATGTGTCCAGGTTCCTGGCTGTGTTAATACTGTAGGATGGGATAATGGACCAAAGTCGGAATCAAAAACATCCACAGCTCATACCACCTCAGGGATTATAGGGTATTTTCTTAGTGTGCTGCTCTTACGTCAATTCCCAACTGAAGTTGTATTAGTTTGCTTACTTGGCTGATACTGGCAACAGTTGATAAACCATGCATCTAATGCACATGCAAGATATTTTTTTAATTTTATAATTTTCCAATCATCTATTTGAAAATTGCTTCCTGTGTATAGTGTTGCTGCAAAAATACTTTGGAAAGATTAAGTTTTGGTTCAATTTTAAAAAGTAAATCCCCATCCCAGGAAGCCAGATGTGCTGTCATGACTTTGGACATTGTTCAGGGATGAGCGGTGCTCCTTGTCCTACTTGATATCATTCAAACAAGGAAAAAAGAAGAAGTACTTGTATCATTAGGCCGGGCAAAGAAGCATGTGATGTCCTTCACGCCATGCAAGGTGTAACTATTCATACCCCAGAACAACAGGTTGTGTCAAATAAAAAAGCCTTCAATTTGGCTAGTTTAAATTTCCTCAAAAAGACAAGAAATTCAGACGGATCAGGAAGGGCAGGACTGTGTCCCATGTTTGGTTAGGTTTAAGCCACATAAACAATGATCACGGTTAAGAATGGATCATGATTTTGTAGGGATGGGAATCTCTAGTCACCTTATGATCGATTTGATTTAAATAGCTATGATACGATTCTAAAACGATTAACAATTCATCTTGACGCATTAAAATTTTCTTTACATGATTATGTAACAGATGTAACAGATACTGGAAGTAAATTCCACTGTTTTTTTAATTAGGAATCATTACAAATATGCTAACAATTAGAAGAGATATGTAAAGTGCAGGGCTACATTTCTCAGCATTGCCAAGAGGACCAACAAGAAAATAAATAAACTTGTGCCTGTAGCAGCATCCTTGTTGAAAAACGAAATGGTATGTTGTGTTCGGTACAAAGTGTCAAACAATGTAACAGTTATAGTTCTCAGTGACTGAGTAGGGGCGCAAATCCTTGGCAATAAAAGTTGCGATCTACTTTGTGTTTCGCTTCGCCCTTTCCAAATTGGGCGGAAGAATTAGCAAAATGCTTCCACACGTTAGTTTTTAAGCCAGAGGGTACCGTACAGATTAGATCAATATTTGGCTTCTGAAGCTCAGCCACCCTTACCAAAACTCTGCTAGTTTTAAGCCTAGTTTCGAACGTAAACAAGACGCACGTGTTTTACATCTGTTGCAAATTGAGTTTTAAATTTCGGAATATTAAGTTTCTGTATCGAGACATAATCTTTCAAAAGATAATCAGGATGCATCAAAAGGTTTTGTTTTTTTCCCTAGCTGCTTAGATATCACATTCACGAGAATGGGAAAGATGCGCAGTCACAGTGACCTTAACCTCTAACCTTTTGATCACCAAATTCTAATCAGTTCATCCTTGAGACCAGGTGGACGTTCGTGCCAAATTTGAAGAAATTATCTAAGGCGTTTCTGAGATATCACAATCACAACAATGGGACGGACAGACCTACGTACATACGTATGGACGGATGGACAACCTGAAAACCTAAAGCTCTGGCATAAAAATGATTAATTAAATGAAATTAAATAAAGGTGTTGCAAGTATTCTCCATCATCTTATTCCAATAATTTTGTCAAACTATGTTCACAATCAAGACATTTTTTTACTCCTTCATTGGAGTCCAGCTGTGTTTAATTTTGGACTTGATTAGGAAAGGGTTCATATAAGACCTTACAGCTCACAGTGCATGTCAGAACAAATGAGAATCATGAGGTATATCTGGTGAGAGAGGTAAAGAAGAACCCAAAGATCACTGTGGCTGAGCTCCAGAGATGGGTAGGGAGAAGTGAGAAAGTTCCAGAAAGTCAACTAAGGAGTCGGGGGCAGAGTGTATATATATTTTATATATATATGGCACATGAGGTAGAGCGCTTGTCCCGTAACCACAAGGTTGGTGGTTCAAACCCCTCTACCAGCAACATGCCGAGGTGTCCTTGAGCAAGACACCTAACCCCAATCATTGCAGCCCACTGCTCCTCCGGGAAGGGTTAAATGCAGAGAAATAATTTCCCCATTGTGGGACTAATAAAGGCTTAATTATTATTATTATTATTATTATATATATCATTGGCCAATCCTTGGCCACACAAGATGTGTTTGTAGAGATGAAGACACCAATCTTTGTGTTATTAAGTTAAAAAATATCTGCTTTCGAAAAACCAATATCAGTTGAACCTCAGTTGACTTTTCTGCATTGGAGCTAAGAGACTTGGATCGGGACCAAGACAGGGAGGAGTGAGCGAAAGAGAAACACAACCCAAAAGTGCTCCACCTTAAATAAATACTTTCTGGCCATTCCTCCTCTCCCTCACACCATCTGTCTGCGGAGCATGTGTTTCTACTCAGCTCCATTCTTTTCAACCCTTTCCCTTCACCTCCTCCACACGGCTTTTTTAAACCATATCCCCTCCCTTTTCCTTGTGTCTCTTGCTTTTTTTGCATATATTGCGCAGTATTTCGCTGGATAGTGATACTTAAGGTCATTTTACAGTACTTTTATTGACTCTGTATGTCTTACAGCCTCCATCATCATCATCAGGCTGTTATTCATGGTTTTCCATACTTTATTTAATTTGTCTTCATCATGTTCCAGACATGTTGTTTGTTTGTTATGTGAGGTTTTATAACCTCCATTTGCCATACTCGCACACTGGGTTCTTGGAACTGTTAAATTAGCAGTTAAAGCTATCGTGTATCACAAACTGAAGTCATCGACATTGCGGTTTTTGTTTAAGCCAACATTGGGTCTTATTTCCTGAGTGTGCAAATTGTAAATGTGCAGGCTTTGTCCACAAGGTCATTTTTTGTGCATGGAAGATTCATCAGCAGCAGAGCAGCAGTTGCACAGCTGTGAAAGAGGTTTGATTAGGAGGAATGCAGTGCAGATGAACAGAAAGTTCAACTTTTCAAAACCAGGATCATATTTTTGTACTTTTTCTCTATAAGCTCAGACATTTTACTACTGTCCAATATTGTCGAAGAGACATGCTCCTCTGGAGAGTACAAAGAAAGCACAACTGCGTATGGAGGTGAACATTAAAAGTTATTACCTCAATAATATGTTATGACTGTCTCTTGCATTGCAGTGCAACCTCTTGTTTTGACCTATGGGTTCAACAAGGTACATGCCACTGTTTTATTTACAGCAAGATGTACCTTGCTACACTGAGTAAAATATCCAATCTTGTCTTAGGATAGGAATTTTGTTATTACAGAACCTTCCTTAATTGTCCTATATTCAAAATAACTGCCAGAAATGGCAGTAGCACTGTTGTTAGGTCTATATTGCGATGGCAATAAAGATGGCAAACAACATGAACACAGAAATCTAATGATAAGAGGGCTACTGAAAACCGTATGATGAGGCTTTGAATTTCCCCGACCATGTATTAATAGGATATGTGTATACTGTATATCAACTGTGAGCTGTTGATATAATGGTTTGCCCACATTGAGTAGCCTACAGTACATTGTAGTCAAATATACGGGCAGACTCATGCACATTCTAAACGTAGATTAGATAAATTACAGTTGGGAGGTTGTAGGTTAAGGTAGGAGGTCTGAGATTGGATACAACCCAGCCATGAGTTTAGGAATTTCTTCTGTAATAGGAAAGTTGAGTAATGTTATCTTATGTCGTGTCCGTAACCTAACTTGCATAAAGTAGGTCAATTTATGTACATAACTTTTTGTAACAAATTTAGTTTTTGTAGCCCAAACCAGAACCTATTCCCAAACCTAACCAAGTAGTTTGATGCCTTAACCTAATCAAATTGCGACGTTTCACGTTAACCATATGTTTAAAACTGCCAACATTATGTTTAAAGTGGCCCTATTATGCTTTTCCACTTTTCCCCCCTTCTTTAGTGTGTTATATATATTTTTTTTTACATGTAAAAGGTCCTGTTCCCTGAAACGGCTCGATTTATTTTCTCCTTCACTTTTGTAACTTTATGAGGTCACAATGTTACGGAAGTCACATAAAACTCTCCGGCTGGTTTGGCCCGCCCTTAAACAACAAAAGAGAGAGACGAAGTTGAAGCTCACAACTTCCATGTTGTAGTGGTTATGAAAGTAAACTATCGCATTATGACCTGTCTTACATTGGTCATGCTCCGAAGGTAGAGTTTTTTGAAATGTGAAACGTTGACCAATCACAACAGAGCGGGCTAGCTGACCAATCAGGGCAGACTTTGCTTTCTGGAGGGAGGAGCAAGCGCTACAACAGAGCATTATCAGAGAGAGGGTGAGAAGAGGTGCTGCAGGACAGCCAGGAGGAGAAAAACAATGCTGATTATGATCATTAACGCATGTTAACATGTTGTAACTGTTACTTCAGATAAAAATATGCAACTGGAAAATAGCACAATAGGGCCTGTTTAAATAAAAGGACATGTTGATTTCCCCCGCACCAGTAAGGGCGCTGATTTAGAAAATGCTCCTGTGGGTTATATTAGAGGGTAGGAACGTTGTTTGGATTGGAGGACTACTTGTTGTAAAGGATTCCCCAAATAGCCTATATCCTGCTACAGTGTTATCTTACCGTTTGTGCCTCTTCCCAGATGAAACTGCCAATATTATTCTTGGGACACAGTGCAGACCTGAGGCCAGGTGAGTTCGTGGTTGCAATCGGCAGCCCCTTCGCCCTCCAGAACACCGTCACCACCGGCATTGTCAGCACTGCGCAGAGAGATGGCAAGGAGCTGGGCCTAAGAGACTCCGATATGGACTACGTCCAAACGGATGCTATTATCAACGTGAGAAAATAACAAGTCAGAAAACATGTTCTTTGAGTCAAAAACTATTGATAAGCAGTGCAGTAGGTTGTAAAAATGTCACATTGTAAGTTGTGAGATTGTGCAGTTTGTACACCACAGTACTGTTTTTTTGTTTTCGCCTTCACAGTACGGGAATTCAGGAGGACCTCTTGTCAATTTGGTAAGCTTTTGGTTTCCTACTTCAAAGCTTGTTTGCTGTAAAATACCTTTCTCTGGCTGGATCTGGTTGTTAAACTTCAAATATAAATTGCACAATCACTACATTTGGTTTAGTGGTGGTGGCTTTGCACTAAAAGGTTACTCTTGATGGCACCAAACGAAGAAACCTTTTCTACTGTTTACTAACTGTAACTTGCCTTGAGGAAAAAATAACCCTAACATTCTGAAATTGTAAATAGTCATTGACTTTGTCCTGCTGTGTCCCTTAATTTGAGGATGGGGAGGTGATTGGCATCAACACCTTGAAGGTTGCAGCAGGAATCTCATTTGCCATTCCCTCCGACAGGATCACTCGTTTCCTCAATGATTCACTTGACAAGAACAGCAAAGGTGTGTCTGACAGTGATGTCATTGGGCCAGGATTCAAAATCTTGAAATATCCTGCTTAATATACTGAAACTAACTGGAGTCTCTTTCAGATGTAAGGTCAATAAAGAAACGTTTCATTGGCATCAGGATGCTGACCATCACACCAACGTAAGTCTGAACTAATGATGATTATGTGTTGATGTGAAATATAGTGAAAGGAGATAAGAATATGCATATATATATATATATATATATATATATATATATATAACGATGGTATCTTATGTTGTTTATTGAATAATAACTCATTTTCAATTGTGTCAAAATACTGCTACAAAGAATGTACTAAAAATACAGGTGTCCAGCTCAGAGCAGGTTACAGCACAGCAACATTCAAATAAGAAGCACTTGAAAGTAGCAAAGGTGTCCCACAGGGATCTATTTTGGGTCCTCTATTATTCACATTGTACTGAAAAGAAATATCTTAAATAATATCCCATATGTCCATCATTTTCTACATGGAAATGCAGAGTTTTATGCTGATGACACAATTATTGATTGCATTGGCTCTCTCACAGCTTGAACTTTCTTTTAACAGTGTCTAAAAATGACCTGAAGCTTGTCTTACTTGTCTTAAAGTTATGTTACGTACACATTATAAGATAAGCTATTTGACCACTCAACTAATGTAACAGGCCATGGCAAAACTATTTAACATGTTTCTTCTTTTATATTTTTAGAGTTTGTTCTAGATGACTCTCTTTTATTTAAACTCTATTCAGGGGTTTGCTAAAAAGCTGAAGAGGCAATTGGGTTTTCATTTTTGAAACAAGGCAAATTTTTGCTCAACATTAGCTTGTTTTGGCCATTTTGTTAGACTTTGCTTGACAACAGGGATGCACTGTACAGGCATGCATCTTACCAGTGCTTACATGCTTTTGATTCTGTATATTGTAAACTTGGTAAAAGCTTCATGTATACTGCTGCCTCCTCATCTGTAGAACCGTTAGCAGAACCTTAAATAGCAAAAAATGATCTCTGTATAAATTAGTTTTGTGTAATTTAGACGTGTTATTCTTTGGTTTATGGTTTTGGATAGGACAACTATGGGTGTTTTTAGGGTGCCATTTGGGTCGCTCCTAGGATTAAATCTTTTATGTATTGAATTGCAAAATTAAATTGTATAACATTTTTTATCTCTGTGAAATTCAGATTTTGTGGCATTTTGTGTTATCTTTCTTTTCTTTTATGATTTACTTTTTTTAGTCTATCTAAGTCAGGACACTTTTGAAAACGAAGCAATGAGGTCCTCTTACATAAAGGTTTAATAAAAATACATCCAACAAATATTGGGGACTTTGTTTAGATGGTGGACTTTCTTTGAAAAACTGAAGAAAATAATGATTTGTTGGTTCCAGGTTAATTGAAGAGCTTAAACAACAGAACCCAGACTTCCCTGATGTAACCAGTGGGATTTATGTTCATGAAGTTGTCCCTCACTCACCTGCACAGAAGTAGGTTTTTATTATTTATTCATTCCTCAAACAAAAACAGTTTGTTACTTATTTCTGAAGTAAAATGAATATTTTACCTATAACAGTCTCTATTCATTCTATCTTTGTCTCCAGAGGCGGTATCAAAAATGGAGACATTATTGTGAAACTTAATGGCAAACCTCTGATGGCCACGGCTGAGCTACAGGGGGCACTGCAAGAGGAGACAGCCCTACTTCTGGAAGTCAGGAGGGACAATGATGACCTTCTCTTCAACATCGAACCTGACGTTATTATGCAGTAGACATCGGAAGCACCATTCTCTTGTGCAGTTGGACCAACATGTAAGGCCTTATTTTTGTGAAAGAACACGGTGGATGGTGGAAACTCTGCGTCAGTGCAGTGTAACTTTCGTCAAGCGCACACAGATTCTGGTACTTTGGCGACTGTTAACTGTACCAAGGTAAAATAAGCCCATGGGCAACATGGTGCAAAGCAGTTTTGGTATCCAGGATGTATAGCTGTGCCTTACATCTGCTCAGACCAGGTCAACGTTAGAACAGGTGCATAGATGTACACCCTACAAAATCGCATTAACCCAAACCCTATAATGTATGTTGTGTTTCACTTTGATTATACATTTTGGAACCAGACAAGCCATTTGCTGTACAAGTACCTCAGAAATATGCTGTTGATTTGAAGCAATACTGGCTGTTTGGTAGAATCGTATGATGCACATCACAGAAAGGTTGAAGCAATGTTGATGAATGTACAGTTGAATTGATAATTTTCTATTAATTAAAAACAAACAAATACAAAGGTGATGATGGTGATTTCGCTCTGAATAAGTCCACAAAACTCCCATGACCCCTCAAGTATCCATCCAAGTGTAAAGAGCTTTTCCACTGTTCCATAACAAGGACAGGTTTTCATGGCCTGTGGTCAGCATGCCAAGGTCCCCTATTACATGCCACCACTTTAGCAATTCAACCGACATTCACCTGAGAGAGAGATTCAAAAAGGTTCATGGCTTGCGTATTTAACCCTCAGCCATGGTGACACGCTGCACTTGACCTTTATGTTAAAGTGGGGCCAGCACTTGCAGGGCAGGACCCCTGTTCTCCCTAATCCAAATCTAAATGATGTAGCTTGCTTCTCAATTTGCCTATCCAGAGGAATCTCTGGTGATGAAAGGAACTGAAACTCTTGATTTACTAGTCGATCTACACTCAAACTCTTATCTTGGTCATGAGCTTTGGATGTTGACTAAAAGAATTGTATGCACAAGCATCCAAAATTAGTTTGCTTTGGAAAGTGTCAGGGCAGGGTACGGATCTCAGAGAAGAACTACTGCTTCTTCATGTTGAAAGGAGTTACTTAAAGTGTTAAAGGCATCTGATTATGCTATCACTAGGATGCCTCCATTTTGAAGTGTTCTGGACATGTCCAATTGAATGAAGGCAAAAAGGCAGACCAAGAATACACTGGAAGGACTATATATCCCATCTGGCCTGGTACAACTTGTGCTTCCCTAGGTTGACTAGGAGGACGTGACTGGGGAGCAGAATGTATTGGCTGCTCACCTGAATGGATGGATGATAATGAGAGTCACTGGGTGTGCCTTGAGATTGCCAGTCAGACCAAAAATTCACCAAATATAATTGTACCAATGCAAACATTAATTTTAAATGACCAAACAATTCAGGTAATTATCAATTAAAAATCAAGTGTAATCTTTACAATTCAGCCACCTTCATCAACTCTGCTTTTATCACCAATAATTTGAGTTCCCACATAGACTATGAATTATTCTTAACAGTATACCAAAGTGTCATACTCTGTGTCTTAGACGGTCCTTCTTGAGCTCAACAAGTGAGTGGTATGTTTATAATTTTTGTTGTTTGTACTGTACGTCATTTGTATGATCAGAGGAACCATTCCAGAGTGTTGCAGGAGGATTTGCTTAACAGTACGTAAAACCTTCAATGACACCAGATTTAATTTAGGGCTAAAAATGGTTCGATTAAAAGATAATTAATTTAGGTCAGGCAGCTTTAAAACAGTGTAAAAACCCTTTAAAACCCTTGATGAATAACGGAACTGACTTGCATTGTATCTTTTGCTGGAAGATAAGTTTGTATAGCCACAAGCAAAGTGCTGTTGAGTATGGCTGGATGAGGGTGAATCCCAGAGGAGTCTGTCCAATCTGAGCCCTTAAGTTGTATCACCTCTGAAAGACATTGGTTCTAATGGGCTGACTTGTTCGAGGTCTTACTTTTAAAAACCCTTACTGAAATAATCTGACAAACACATGCGAGACAGGCAATGCACAGTCAAGAGGATGGCTTTCTTGATTTAATATTCATTTTGTCAACGGTCCATCACGTTGACAACGTATGACAACTCATACTTGTAAACTTGCATATCATGGAACTTACCTGAGTTAACAACTTTTACAGTTTACAGTTCTTGGGAAGTTAAGGCATCAGTATGTTTTCAACAAAGTGCTTGTCGGATCATTTAACAGTTCCTAAACCAGAGGTGTCGACTCGAGTCACGTGACTTGGACTCGAGTAAGACTCAAGTGACCAATCTGATGACTTTAAAAATGACTTAACAAAATCAAACAACACTTTAAACTCGACATAGACTTTAACGCCAATGACTCCAAGTGACTTCACTTGGACATGAAAATAGTTAACTTCCCCCTAGCCCAAGATGAAAAAGAATGTTGATATGTGCACGAAGGCGATCAACTAGCTGGTACCGGAGGCATCTCCTACAGCTTTGGAGACGTTGGATAGATTTACTTTTTGAGAGATCCTTATTGATTTGTTAAGAACGATGATTTACTCATTGGGAAAAAACTTTATTTCAATTTTTGTTGTGTATTGCCAAATCCCTGAAAAAACTCTCAACTCTAGACTTCTTTTTTGGTTAATATTATTGGGACTTGCATTTGATTTTTATGACTTGACTTTTGTTGGGTGTGCTTTTACATTATACCTCCAGTACACAGTCAGAGTTTGCATTGTTTCTCTGATTACTGTTTTATTATTTGAGTGAATTCTGATGTACTGTTTTACTTGATTTAAGAGAAGCGGGTTCATGACAGGGTGTATGGGGCCATGATTCATGTATCCATGGGGTGGATTGACCATAAAAAATTCTCAAACCTGAAATTGTTGGTTGAACATCTGGCGAGCAACCCAAGCACATATAGGCAATTCTCTACACCACAAATCAATTAATTTCCCTTCATTTACTGAATCAACAAACGTTAATACTGTTCATTTCCAGCAAGTTAACACTTAATTCCCCAGATCCACTATTTTCGTCCAATCCAACAGCAAGTTGCAGGGAAAAACCTAGAATAACTTACAATAAGATGCTCATCGCCAGTCAGGGCCATTAACTCTGTTGTTAAAATGGCATTACATTTGGCGAAGAGCACATAATGAGTTGTTTTGGACTTAGGACTGTCTTGACTTTGGACTTGAGTGTAAAGACTTGAGACTCTCTTGTGATTTGCAATGACTTGGTCCCACCTCTGTCTGAAACATCTTCCCCCAACATCTTTATTCTGAGTTAGGCGGGCTGTGTCCCACAATTTTTGTAACATTCCAATTCTCTCACTGTCATTTGATCCATTTCACTATACAAAGAAATGCATTATCATTGCTTTAACATTCATTGTTTGAGTCTTTGTGCTCAAGCTAATACAATCCCCAGACTTATCTCTGTACTGGACACAGAGATGAAATAGAACATTTATCTAGTTGTTGCCCAACAAAGGCATGTCCCCTTATGTTACCAAAAGTGAAGAATGGGTCATTTTCCATGACATTGCCACATGCAAAAGACTGTACCACAGCTTCTGAGCCTCTATAATAAACATAAGGTAAGCATTTAGTATTTTCAGGCACCACACTGATCTCAACTTGTAAGTTTGAGATAGCATCCAAGCAGATAATAAACATTGTGATGTTATCTATGGTTTATGGTTGGCATGATTTTATTGCTGTAAGCTGTCCTTCCATAACCAAATGTGAACCACATGTGTTGATTAAGTTTAAGTGATGTACTCTTGGAATCAAGAGCAGAAAATGTGAGTCTTTTTTACATAGTCTCACCACTGCTGCTGCTCTGGTTCAAACTGTCTGTGCTTTTAGTATGAATAGACTCAAACCAAATGTTTACATGTAAGTTGCCAACAAGGCAATTCTCTACATCAGCTTTTGGCAGTTGCTTTTTCCACCAAATAAAGTTTTCAAATTGTAACTATGTTGTATTACATCTGTTATCCGTAGTCTTGATGGTGCAGGATTCCAAATTCCTCATCATTCAATTTACATTTCCTTACCTTCAAATCTAGGTCACAGGCATAGACTTATGGGACTTTTTTGCAGCACAGTAGTACAATACCTGACTGTGTGGAAACAAGGCTGAGCTCTACTGATGACAGGTCATAAACATTCCTAAGTGGAAACAAATCTCCCGTGCTGGAATGTAGAGGGGAAAAAAGCACGAAGGAAAGTATTTTGGGGGTTCAGTGATAAAGTCGCTGCAGACAGATGGTGATCGTTTTTAGACATAATCACTCTTTCCTTCCCAGCTCAGACAGGTCATGCGATTATTTTTAACACAGTGGGTAGTCTCGCACAACATTTTGTGTTTCATTGTGGTTACTTATAAAAAATAAAAAGACCAGCACTCTCATACTGATGACCTTAGATATAAAACATGCGTCTTATTCTTATGACTTGCCACTTCTTATGACTTGCTTTATTTCAATTTCACCTGAACTTAATATGTAACAACTGTCTTTGGTATTCTAAATGTATAATATACTGCAATAAGCAATATCTTATATGTAAAAATCCTAGATATATTCAGTGTTATGTACAAGAGGCAGGGAATTACAATCTTACACACAATGTATTTATTTGATTCATATTAATCTTTGAATTTATACCAAAAGTAATCATTTCATGTCATAAATTGAGTCACTTCCTGTTTTACCTTTTTTTTCCAGTCAACTGGCATGGGGTTTATACAGAAGCCTCGAGTGTCAAAACACAACAAAATTTAGCAAAACAGAACATTTCACAAAATATAACATTTCGCAAAACACAACATTATTTTACACACAAAAAAAATATTTCAGGAAACAGAAGATTTCACGAAACAGAACAACATCCCCCAGACATTTCAACATGATTCCAAAAAGGGGGGTCAAAGTACAGTATTTAATAAAAAAGTAATGAAAAATGTTTTAGTGGTAATGTGAGTGTTCGGCTGTGCCTCGCTTTGTTCCTAGTGTGTCTGCTGTCTTCCCTTCTTTGTGTTTCTTGTTTGGTCCCCTGTTTGTACTGTGTGTGTGTATGTGTGTGTGGGCGTGGGTGTGGCACTCAATCTCTTCCCTGCTGCCAATTAACCTGCACACCTGAGACCCATCAAGCTCCTGCTGTACATCTTCCCCGGCTCCACACTCTAGTCTTCCACAGATCATTCAGTTGGCCTAGGTACTAACACTGCAGCATCCAAACCCTTATGGGTGAATATTTTCCGTGTCTGTCTGAACTCTGTCTGAAGTTAACTTCCTGTGTCACTTTGAACCTGTGGATTTGTTTGCCCTGCCAGTCTTCCAACTATCAGCTCAAGCTTTCTCTGCCTGCAGCTGGTCAATTTCTGTCTAACCCAGCGTCCCGCCAGCCAACTCTCTCTACATGCTCCTTCCACCATGAATAAACTCTTGTTTAAATTACTTTGAAGTCATAAAATTAATAATATAGTAAGCCATAAAGAAGTGACATAAAAAATGTCATAGTATAATATGCAATGAAATGTCATAAAAGTCATAGTATAATATCCCGGGAAAAATGTTTTAAAAAATGATGTCATACTAGAAAAATGTCTAGTATGACATAAAATAATATTAATATGGGAAGTCATAAAAAAATGTCATGATATAGGATGCCATGAAAAGTCATAAAAATTCATGGTAAGGACAGAGGATGCCGCATGTGCACAGATTGTAATGCCCTCTGAGGCAAATTTGCAATTTGTGATTCTGGGCTATACAAAATAAACTGAATTGAATTGAATTGAATGGTATAGTTGGCCATACAAACATGTAAAAATGTCATAGCATAATGTTTTTAAAAAATAAAATGAAAAAATGAATGTAATATGAATGTATATGGATATAGAAATGATGAGATAATATGTGTGTAAGTTACATAATGGATGTATAGTTGTAGTATTTAAATTACAGACTTACCACAGGTGTTGATTTCTGCCACTGCTGCTCTTCTTCTGTATAGTTGAGGACCAAGTGTATGAACTCAGTCAAAGATAGTCATACATTTGAGAAATGATTGCGCCATTTCTACATATTTTGTCCAAAAACGGGAATGATTCAGCAGTAACATTCATTCGCAAGACATAAGAAAAGAAAAAATTGAAATCAGTGCATCAAAATGAACTTTTCCAGGTGCATTATGTGTACATTCATGGCTACTTTTTTTCCTTCTCTAATGCCTGCCATTGAGCCATACAGCTGGGAGAAATTCAAAGTATGATTTATTAGAGTGGAGTCCATTGGGGTCCAGAATGCAAGAACAGCATGGATTCGAATCTGACCTATATGCTGGACAGAATCGTGTTGCAGAAAACTGGCCAAGAGCCAGAATGCACAAGAACAGGTTGGTGGCATGGATGTGGCGAGACAAGTTGCTCCCCGGGCGCAGCAGCCCACTTGTCAGAGAAAGAATTTCCCCATTGTGGGTTACGGATTGACTGGACAGAATCGTGTTGCAGGCTAGCCCAAGAACAGCATGGATGTCGAGACAAAGCAGCAACTTGTTTTTACCAGCACATTTTTTTACTTTGCGTTACAAAAAGCTTACTGCTAATTTTCTGAATATTTTCAGCTTTTATTTATTCTGTGTCTTATTTTTTGTTGGGTAGATAACTTATTTCTATCATTTAATCAGGTATATTCTTAACCTTTCAAATACCCATAGTATGCTGTTGGCCCACAAACCTCACACTAAACCTTACCCTATGTGAGTTTTTCAGACCAAGGGAAGGCAGTTGTGAGTGTATGTGTGTTGGGAGTCAACACATTGAGATATTTCATATCCCTTGCAACGAGTAAGACACTTACAATTAAGCCAAATGGTACTTGTACTTGTAAAGCGCTTTTCTAGTCTTGGACCACTCAATTTTGGGGTTAAGTGACTTGCCCATGACACATTGACATGGACTAGCGGAGCCGGGGATCAAGCCGCCAATACTCTGATTGAAGGATGACCCGTTCTACCACTAAGCCATAGTCGCCCCCAACAAAAAAACTGAGTTGAAATGATCTTAACTTTGGCGGAGGTCATTGAGGTTGTTGAAAAGCTCCAAGGGTGAAGGGAAGTCTAGTCATGGGAACTTGCCCATTCAGTCCCATACCTGCTTTGGAGTTTTGGAAATTATGTTTTATCGTGTCCCACAGGGAAATGCATGACTATGGGTTGCGTGTGCTGCTTTATAGAGGTCTTGTATAACCAAAACAGCATGTTCTTTGTGGGTATTGTAGTAGCTGTCCCAGTTATGAATATCATTGATTTGCAGACGCGAGCATAAACTGTGACCTTCAGTGAGCACTGAGACAGTTTGCAACCAAATGTGATGATGTGCATCACAAAGTCTGAGGCCATGGTAGTCGGAAGAAGATGGATTGCCTTCTATGGCTTAGGAGCTGCAGTGTTGTTCAACTGCAGTGTTGCAGTTCTTATACCAGATTGTTGTTGTGAAGGATATGAGTCGATCACAAGTTGATCAACCCTTACCTGTCGTCATCAGCTCTGGAGAGAGACCAAAAGAATAAGGTCATGGGCACAAGCAACTAAATTAAGTTTCCAATGTGTCTCCCTTACCCTTAGAAGCAGGTTAGTTCCAGGGTGTCTGAGCTCAAGAGAAACATCCCAAAGGAGTTCATCTGCTGCTCATAGCTTTGGTGTGAATTGGTAGAGGTGGTTTGGGCATCAGATCAGCATGCCTCCTGGACACCTCCCCGTAAAGGTATTCTGGGTATATGCAACTAGGAGGAGACCCAGAACATACTGAAGAGACTATATCCCATCCGGCCCAAAAGACACCTCAGGATACCCTAAAAGGAGCTGGAGGAATTGCCTGGAGAGAAGGACATTTGAGCTACCTTGCCAAGTCTAAGAATCTATTTCTGCTGTCTCCCGAGCAGTAAAGAGCATCCTTGTTTCCATGAGCTAATGTCCTCTAATTAGAGACCACATTATTCACTTGGGTCTAAAAACACAGTTTCAAACATTGACGATAACCTCAATATGGGGAAAGCAGACGTGGTAGTGCTGACTCGTTCTGTGGTAGGTTCAAACGGGCACTATGTGGGGATACAGTGGCTATAAATGTCACATGCCTGAGAAATGAATAAGTGCTGGCCAATGAGACCATGATAACAGGCTTTCACATTGGCTGCCAGTTGCTCCTGGCTCAGATTCATGTGAGGCCAGCAATCTGCTGGGTACCAATAAGTAGGTAAAGTAAACTGCTAATCAGTCGCCTTTCATCTACATTATAAGGAAGTCACTCGCACTTGGGGAAACAGTGAATACGTGACAGTGATCTGTAAAAACATGAACAAGAGGGCTGAAAGTGTAAATTGTTGGGTGTTGAAACAATGCATATCTTGAAACCCAATTTACCACATAATGTGTTTACATAACGTGTATTTGTATGGTTCCATCTGCTGCTATGAGCCAATCAGAGCCACACAACCACCCAGGCCTTGTCTGACTCCTTCACATCTACTTGGAGAACAGGAGTCGTTTCCTTGGACTTTGTCCTAAAACCTCTCATGTGGGGGAATCACCCAAAGTTTGCCAATGAAATAGCCCAAGTTTAAGAGGTTAGGTTTGGTTCCATTTGTCCAAAATATAGGATGACAATTTGCGGAAAACCTGGGCCGTTTTCTTTAGAGTTGCCTTTTTGGGGGTCTAATGAATAGCTGTCACTGAGTCTGTGTAAATACAGCCTACACACTCCAAAAGTGAATGGGTTCTTCCTCGGCCTGTGCTTCACCCTTCCACCAAGTTTCATGAAAACCAGGCCAGCAGTTTGTCCGCAATAGTGCTGAAAAAAAAAGAAAACGAGAACATAACTTTGTTTTCAGAGGTAATAGCAATCCAAACTCACGCTTCCCACAATAAACATGACGGCAAAACCAGCTGCACTTTTTATGTTATTTGCCCTTAACCAGTTTTACACCCCTTATTATGAAATTGACTAAAAAGTATTGTGATCCATAAAATACTCCTCTGAAATAAGGGAAGGCAAGACTAACTGAAAGTGTGTGTGTGGGTGACCACTAAATAATCTGACATGACCCACATTGTTGGCTGCAACTCAAACATATCATTTCTCATTTCCCAATGCTAAGTCTTGTAACATCTATTCATCATTCTGGTGTTGTGGGTTCATTGGAAAGCTGCTGAAAGTCAAATAAAATAAAAATAAAATTACAATTTACAACCAAAAATCTGGGGCTCAAATGTGAAATCCAGTGATGTATCTTAAAGTCAATGACAAAATCTGCCTTCAATTACCACTTTGAATGTCAATTTTTTACATTTGGAAAAATGCCTTTCACTCCCACCCTCCATCATTCTTTCCCCCTTCCCTCAGTCTTCATCTCTTTTCCCTCCTCAGGGAATATATTTCCTCCCTTTCCATGCAACATCTTAATTTTTACAAGCTAACATGTAATTTAGCGTTTTTTGTTTTTTTTGGGCAGACCTCTGATACTATAAATGATGAGTCAAGATCAGGGAGTTAGCGTTGGGGATTTAGTTACTTAAATTCTGTTGGTCCATTTTATAAACTTTGATTCCCAATTTTCTTCCCTTTGCAGATCTTCGAGTCCTGATGATCCATGATGGTGGTGCATGTCTGAGGTATACATGGAGGAAGGATGTGTTTATGTGCGGTCGTAGAGCTAAAGCTCTCTTCCAACCGGTCAGCAATACAACTTAATTTCAGATTAAAGTTTATACAACATCCATGTCTGATAATTGTTCGTGTTCCCTGTTGAATTTTTGAAACATCATAGTTTATGAATGCCTCTGTGTTTGGTCCTTTTTTTAAATCGAGTCGTTCAGGATTCACCAGAGCACAACAAATACTGTACACATCTCGTCTTAAAAGAACCCATCAGTCGTGTTATTAAACATATTTAATTTGCATCGCGTAAACTATCAAAACACTGATTGTAAATCTACACATGAACAGAATTGAAACAGAGTCATTATTAAATAATTACATCCCATATGAAATAAAACAAAAACATTTTTTTTTTTTACATTTCTTGAAATGGCACTATTGCTTTAAGAATAGACAAGTAATTATTCCCATTTATAATTCACGTATTGCATAACAGATGATAGTGAAGGCCAATGATCGACTTTCTGTGACACACAAATCATTATATCCACTTAGAGTGGTGTCCCACTGAAAACCCCCAAATCATCCCTACTTTCTCCTTTGAACTGTGTAAAAAGATTTGAAAATCTCTTATTGGCATTCTTTTACCAGCAAAAGTTAGTAAACAGTTAGTTTGTAGCTCATTCAAGTATCACTTCATTTTGTTAATCCAGTTTAAAATGGTGATTAAAAAATTAGCAGAGCTCTGTTGCACAATAAAAAATGCTGAATTGAAATAATGCAAATTAAATGACATGAGCAAATAAATGTGTGCTGTCGTGACCTATTAGGCACGCTGAAAGGGGGGTGGGGGGAGACCTTCAGCTACTCTGTATTCCTTAAAGTGGCCCTATTATGCTTTTTCCACTTGTTTCCTCTTCTTTACTGTGTTATATATATTTTTGTACATGTAAAAGGTCCGTAGAGTGTAAAACCTGAAGTCCACGCCTAAAAGGAGTTACCCCCCTCAGAAGCTCCTGAGCTGCCTGAAACGGCTCCATTGAATTCTACACTTCACTTCCGTAACTTTATGAGGTCATAATGTTACAGAAGTGACGTAAAACTCCTTCCGGCTAGTTTGGCCCTCAAACAACAAAAGAGAGAGACGGAGCTGGGCAGAGAAGCACTGATATCGCCTCCTTGATGGCTGAATGAATGGAGCAGACAACAAGCACGATAAGAAAAAACTTTTCCACAGTAAGGAAACAAGAGACTGCCTGTTGGTCCAATCTTCCTGTTCAGCTCCAGAAAACTTGAATCCTAAAAGAAAATCAGCGGCAGCATCATAAAACTCAACTGAGTTTTACTTTCTTCAATCAACTTGATTATTTTGCTCAAAAACTGAAAACTAAGTTTCAATTTAATCTTTTTCTATTTCAAAGTTTTCTGCAACATGATTTAAAGTTAAATCATAATTTCATCTGGTGAAAAATAATCCATGTTGGTGAATCCCAACCAATTATCACGACGGTCAGTTTTGCACTGTAGGCTGTTTGTAAAAAGTTTGTGTACATACAAACATTTTAAATTGCACAGTTTGGACATTCTTTAAGGACACATAGATTTTACACCTCAGACTCTCCAGCCAGCGTCCAGGTTCGTGGTCCTGAGTGGATTCTAGAGTTTGGGACGGAGGGATCCAACCACCGGCTTGTCTGAGCAGAACTCTTTCCACCAGGAAGGCCGTTCCAGAACCTTGCTGCCCTGCATCACTGTCGCCCACAGGTTCTTGTAAAGCTACGTGAAGGAGAAACAAAGAGAAGAGGGTTTTTATCTCTGATAAAGGTCCTGATCCAACATCCCTGCTAAACAAAACACTGGAACTAGAACCGTTTTCCTAATCCATCTTTCTAACAGGACTGAAGGACATTGTTGATCACATGGAAAAGGGGATTGTAGTGTGGGTGGACATCGCCTTCATGCCGCCATGTTCTGATATGATAGAGCTCCCTCCCTGTTTAATCTGACCCGCCATCATCACTTCCTGTCTAACCAGACGTGCAATCAAAGATCTTTTTGATTGCACTTGGATCTGCGCCAACCACAAGAAGAGGCAAAGCCGTCATCTGGAGGATTCTGTAAACACACTACTAGCCCCTTCCAAATGTCACATCTCTTCCCACTTTCAGACAAACAACCCAAACAGATTTGATGAATTACGGCTCGAAGCCTCGCTCTGGTATTTGTACGCCACCGCAGCTGAACAGGAAGTTTGTTTGTGTGGTTACATTTCAATTAATCTGGAGATTGACAGGCTGAGAAACTTTGCTGAGTAACTCCGACTTCACGCTGTTTATCTGATGGGATTATTTTGACGATGTTTCTGCTTCATTGCATTGTTGTTGTTATGGGGTCGTTACTATAGGTTTACAGGAAGGACGATTACAAAGACGTGACACATGACCAAGATGGAGACCTGGACTGAACTATGTGATATTGGATTTCCCCTTATGCTGTTTGGAAGAGACTAGATTTAATTAAGATTAATCATGACTCATATCCAAACAATCGGAATTATCAAGCCCGCAACTACCCTAAAGCCTCAGATACACAGAGGCCTCATATTAATTGTATAACACTTTTAAATTAAACAGGTGGTTTCAATCAAGCTATCTGATTGGTTCATAGCCGTGATATAATACCCAATACGACTGCTATGACTTCTTATTCCCTTTACACCTTCAGGATCACTCTGAAAAAATAAAGTTAGACCAGTGTGTTCTCACTGTTGCTTAGCAACAGGGTGAAGGGAGGGTCATTTCTGCAGAACGGGTGAAAATGATTACACATACAAAGTATGCACAGGTTACACATACAAAGTAGCAAAGTTAAAGAACAGATGACTTTCTGTGACACACTAATCATTATTATAAGGAAGTGTGGTGTCAACTGAAAACCCCAAAGTTGTCCTTTCTTTCTCCTTTGTACTGACAAAACAATGTGTCAAATTATTTGAAAATGTCTTCTTGACATTCTTTTAGCACTCATTTTCTTAATCCAGTTTAAGATGGAGATTTAAAAGTTAGCAGCTAAAACCTCCTATAAAACTGACTCATTAAAGGTTAACTTCTAATGAGGGGTGTTTTGAGCCGTGCTCTCCTCAGGCCGCTTAACGTTGGACCAAACAAAGTCCCTCAGCTGTGAAATAATCACATCACATACCCGGCCTGTTGTCTTTAGATATAGACCACTACATCACAAAATAAACCAAAATAATCTGGATCCTGCATTACTAGCCATCATAGGTGACCTGTATAAGACTGTTATTAGACAGTTAAGATAAATAGGCCATAATTCCCTATCTAATATCTATTTTATATTTCTGTGAAAACATCTCTTTCAAACAACTGAAGTATTTCTCTCCAAAAACTACATTTTAACATGATAAGATTTGAACACATCATGAAAATGATTTAATTTACTTTCGTCCAATACTCATTTTGACTGAATAGAGCTTGAATGCATCATAATGTATAATGGACTGTGCAACACCTGCTGCAAACAGCTGATGTTGTCGTTGAAAATAATCAACGAAAGTAATGTTTTTCTATCTATTAGTCTCCTCCCATTCTTCTAATGGCACAGATACATGCCAAAATATTTTTCTAGGTGAGGAAGATGAAGTAGAAAGTATTACAGGAGAGACAAAAGGAAGTCAGTGGTATTAAACTATAAACTCTCTCAAACCAAATATTACAGATGAAACGTCTAGAAACCAATTTCTGCTGCAAAAATAAACCAACCCCGGGGCTGACGGTAACAAAATACACCGTGGGTCTTCATTTCTCAGGAAAAACAAACTGTAGTTGAGCCTTTTTATGAGCGTGGGGGGACAGATAGGGTCATTGTCAACAACTGTCAAAGACAATTTATGACAAAACTCATCACCGTCTGTGTTTTCCTGGAAGAGGGAGGGGCAGCAGCCAAAGCTCTTCAGCCGTCTTCCAGTAATGGGACCTATCCTGACTGACCTAAAGTGTCCTAGAGTGGGTCAACATGGGGACGGGGAGGGCTTCTGACTGAGTCACTCTGGTGGGTGTTTTGAAAGCTTATGATCTCTCTCTATAATATTAATCTTACAAAAGGAGAAATGTGAAGAGGAAATTAAAACAATCGGACTGACAGGTTTGTTTCCTAATACAACAGTATTTAGAGCCTTCACTGTACCTAGAAAGAAAATACAATAATTGAATGTAAACTTGTCTGCAATAGCCTTAATTATTGTTAGTCTACATATGAAAACATTTTCTTTATATAAATAAGAAAACAGCCTAGATTCAATTTTCTGAACTATTATAATAATTTAATTTATTTATCGGCCAAAAATGTACCTTCCACAGATTTTTATGAATGATTTATCAATCAATAATATTTTTCTTATTTCGTCTATAAATGATAATCAATTCAGGCTACAACATATTACTTACTTATATTGTAACTCCATCTACAAGTGAAACGTGCCTGCACTTAAATTCCAAACAAAGATAAGAAATACATTGATGCTGATTGTAATGGTAATTCCTGGAGAATGTAAAAAAAGATTGTGAACATGCATTGAGGCTCACTGGTTATTATCACTATTAATTATTCATAGCAATTCTAAGTAACGCTAGAGTGTAGGCATCATTTGCTAACAGCTAGATATTTGGGACCAGGCTATTTAGAGGAACAAAAACATTCTTTCCAAAAGTTACATTGCTGATGCTTAAAGTGTTTGAGTTTAAAAAAGAAATTAACAGTAACAGCTCCGGTGTCTCCTCATCTCTTCTTCAATGTACCGTAGTGACACAGATCATGTGTTCATCATCTGTTTTATAAATGGATAGTTAATTAATAATTTCAAATGTTTGGGGGGTGATGTTATCTAAAGGTTATAATGAAATGGTTTTACCAGTCCGGCCCACTTGAGATCATATCGGGTTGTATGTGGCCCATCTACTAAAATGACACTACTGGTATTCAATACAATGCGTATTCTCACCAGATAAGTTTTTCCTCAAAGAAAGAATACAATTTTTATGTTGTGCCACAAACAATATGGCCGTGGTTACACTGGCCTTTTCAATGCGTCTTTCGTCACTGGGGCTCCGATCAGCCGGACCACATGCCGGCTCGTATTGAGTTCAGACCTCAGTCTCTGAGTTGTGTAAAGTCACTGCTGATAAAAATACAACAATTCCTGATTTTGCTGCTTCAGAATAAAAGCTAACAGGGTACTTTTACTGTGAAGAAGTTATGAAAAAAGGTGTTTATCACAGAATTAGAAGAGCATTGTTAGCACCTATTCTTTAATCAATCAAGTCTACTCAAACTGCAGGGAGGAAGAGTAAGCAGCAAAAATAACAGGGGACTTTTATTGTGAAGAATTTTAAAAAAAATGAAATGTTTTATTAACCACCGTCTTACAGCAGCTCTTTTGACCACAAAATATATGGTGTGGTCTCACATTTTCAGACACAGCTGAGTTCAGATCTGGCTCATCTGATCACAAAAGTCGCATTGAAAAGAAAAGTGTTACCATGGAAATAGTGTCTTTGATCTAATAAAAAGAGGAGGCACCCTCTCACCTGTCAAAGCACTAAAAAAGTGTTTTTGCATTATTTATGCCCAAAACCTTAAATACTGAGGTATAATTAGGCTTTATTTGAGTGTGTGTATGTCTTTACCTGTCCATCAGCGTTGCCTATGGGTGAGTTGAGAATGAAATCAGAAGGTGCAAAAACATCCACCAATGTTACGGCATCATCCTTCAGCTGGAGGAGACACACAGAGAGCAGTTTAGGTTGAGCTTAAAGTCGGTTATTTACAAAGACAGGTAGGAAGTATAGAAGGAAACAAGAAAGGGGACAAATAATACAATAAACACTTTTAAATAGTTTAAGAGGATGGAATGTTTCTGTACCTGGGAGCAGAGAGTCAGAATGGCCATCTGGACCAACTCTGTGGGCTTCCTTCCACTCAGGTACTCACCTGTACGGGAACATGACCATGTTACAAATATCAATACAATGCAATGTGTTATCTAGATGGATGCATGCAGTTTGAAGAGTAGAGTACGTACCTTGGTAAAGTGTGGCCATGTGGCTGCTGAGACTCCACAGCCCATACAGGGCGCACAGCTTACTCAGTACAGGTCTGAGACCAGCTGGTGTGTCCCCATCAGTGGTCTGATCATGAAACCTCTGGAGGCAGTTGTGTTCTATGTAGGCGATGGCCAGTGAACGGCAGTAGTAAACCTAAACACGCACACGCGCACACGCACACACACACACACACACACACACACACACACACACAGGAGATATTTGTAGCATCGTTTTTATTTCTGCTTTATGGTCAATTTGATTTTAAATGGACCATAATTTACTAAATAAACATCATGCTGTATTGACTTGAAACTAGAGATTGAGACCATAAACTCATGTTTACAATATTTACTGAGGGAATAAATCAAGAGAAAAGTAGAGTCATTTTCTCATAGACTTCTATACAATCACAGGAGTCGCCCCGATGGTCATTAGAAAGAACACAAGTTTAAGACAATTTCGCATTGGCTTCACTTTTCAGACTGGAGGTTGCCGGCTAAGAAAAACATCACCCGTTAGTCTGAAGAGGCCACTCGAGTGGTACACTAGAATGGTTGAAGACGGGTTTTTTTGTGAGGTTACAGTGAAAACATTGGAAAGATGAAATCAGAAGACAACTTTGGTTAGTTTGAACAGTTAGTTTGACGGCAGTTAGTTTAGCAAACGGTCCACTGAAGGAGGGCAAGCAGGGAACGGTAGTGGTGAACAGGGAGTTGAGTGATTTGTATTTTTGCAGTGGTTCTTCATATTTGTCATATAGTACTGACTCACATGCCAGTAAAGCTTCTACTGTGCTGGTAAAAGCCCTCAATAAGACTTAGCACTGAGTTAAAGAAGCTAGTGGAACAGCAGCTAACGCGTAGGTGGTTTCAGGATTTTGGTAATAATAGCTTTAGCATTTAAGCTAACATGCTCTCTCTGCTTCCTGTCTTGGTCCTGAGGCTGCATTCATGCAATGTCACCAGAATGGCAAAACAGGAAAACTTCTGGTATAGCAACTTGGGAGAAAAACTCCCAGATAGCTACTCTCACTGCTAGCCTTTTGGTCACACAAATTAGATAGCACACTAGGCTACTTTTTACTAAAGGTTGATTAACAAGTGAAATTAGATACAAACAAAAAAGTGTAAATCTCCTTTTTAATAAGCTGAATATATTAGAATAAATATAATATAAATATTTTTATCTGAATATTTTGGGGGCTTTTGAATTTAATGTAAAGGAATTATTAAATGTATGAATGAATTACAAATTGCTGGTATTTGAGCTGTGAACAGCAAATAAAATTGCATTGCAAATGGGGGCCACTTTATTAAATTCTAATTGAATCACACTGTACATGGAGCTTTACCTTCTTGGATATGAGCAGTCAAAAGTCTCTGTAAAAACTTGTACACACATGTACACCCTTACATACCAACATTCTGAACTCTCTAGAAACTCTTACATTTCTACAATGAACATTATAACATGTGTCATATTAACACTAACAAAACAAGTCAATTAAATGACTGAATCCAGTGACACACATTTCCCAGAACCACAACGCACGCCCGTCTGACACTGACCTCCAGCCTGCATTATATTCATTTGTGTCATAATAACACAAACCAGATGACGCACTCTCGTTTAGCTGAACACCATTTATTCTGTTTCTTATCAGCTGGCCTGGAGACCTGAAACATCATGTGTATCTTCTCATAATTCCTGATAACTAGTTTATTTTATAATTAATAAATACACATGGGGCAAAAAAAAGAAACAAATGATCCAAATGGGTGTTTCTTCTTAACAGCTTGATGTCAATACTCAGGGGATAAGACAGCGTGTATCCCGTTTTAAACTCTACAGTCATCAAGCACTCCTAACAAACATAATTAGGAGTCATCATCAGACATGATGGACAACCCAAAGGAAGATGGAGGGAAGGTGTGTTGGTCTTACCTGGCTGTTGTTGCGGGCCTCAAACTCATCCTTCCCCGAGGCCCTCTGCTGTTCCAGCCTCCTCCGGCTCTCTTCCAGCAGGAAACACACCAGCCACTTATAGGCAGCCAGTGGCACTGATGTGACAAAGAATCAGTATATTCACTAGGTTAAACTGAGAAATCCTGTATCTGCAATATTAATATAACAGGTTGATGTATATTCAGAAACCTGTTGACTTCAGGGAATAACCCCTTCTGATTTCTAGGAGTACCTGCAGAGTCCATGCACTCCTCCATTGTTCTTGCTGTGAACTTGCTTCCCAGGATCTTGTTGGAATCATCCAGGAAATCCACAGTGTGAAGAGGAGACTCAATCCGCACACCGCCTGAAACCAGACAACATAGCAGCTGAGAATTTAGAGATCAGTTCTTGCGCCACAATGCTGTCATTGTGTGAGGTTGCCAGTACTTGATCTAAATGTCTCTTTCAGGGCAAAGTCGATGAGTCAAATCCCTTAGACCCCTTAGTCAAAATGTTTCTCGTCGAGGCGGTGCACCACCTCATTCTATAGCAGTTTCTCTAAACTCCATCTACTGTAGGTATTACTATGGAGAAGTACCTCATACAACCCCACTTCAAAGCATCCATACTATCTCTTTAACAGTGGCAGGCGCATCATTACTCATCATTACAAACATCAATAACCAATACGTGATTGCCAATCAACCCTTGTGCAAGACTCAAAATTCAAGTACAGCCATTTAATGGAATTTTGGTGGCAACTACAGGTCTGCCTCCATTAACTGACAACAACAAAAGCTTGTAACAATCCTTCAGTGTATAGGGGACTTACTGCGGTGTTTAGCCTGGAGCCAGCTGAGCAGGTAGTTGCTGGTCTGTTGCAGCAACACATTGTTGTCTCCTTCGTATGTGCAGTTTGGATCATTGTCATTACGCAGATCACCAAGGCGGTTCACTGAAAGAGGGAGAAGGTAGTTAGGTCTCTGTGTGTGTGTGTGTGTGTGTGTGTGTGTGTGTGTGTGTGTGTGTGTGTGTGTGTGTGTGTGTGTGTGTGTGTGTGTGAGTTTGTGAGTATGTTGGAGACTCACTGGCCAGGTATCCATGTCCACCACACGCCTCCCTGCACTCCTGGATCCCCCTCTGAGCGGTCCACGAGCCCAGTGGTTTACTGGAGCAGCCAATGGCATGAATCTCCCTGCCCATCTCTGCCTGCAAAACACACACAGCAGACAGATGAGAATATATAATTCATATAGTAGGATATGGACACACATATCTTAACAGGCACCTCGTCCTTAACTTACTTGTCTGTCACTCTTGTCCCTCATTATCTGTCCCATCTGGAACTCAACAAAGTTCATGAAGATGGATTTGGAGAAGTGTTCAAGAGCATACGCTGCTGCCAGGTACGGGATCAGACGCCATTGCTGAGAAGAAAAAGAAAATGTTACATTCCAAACTGAGAGATGTACATAATTAACATAGGTTTAGATAGCTTTTGTCATTTTTACAAGCTACTCTTTACTTTGATAAGGTACATTTGCTTTTAAATCCCCTCCCTCGCACCCTGACCTGTAACTGGTACTCCAAAACAGGAATCTCCTCCGTGTCTTTGGGTCCAAACTGTCTCCTAGTCGCTGAGAAGCGGATGGCGACAATCAGAGCCAGCTTAAGGTTGACCAGGGCCATCCGGGTGATGGACACCCTGCCCCCTGACAGGGCACCAAGAGACTCCCCGAAACGCTTGTTGGGATCCTGAAGCAGAGGAAAGATACAACGTAAAGACATTAAGGAACAACAGAATAAAAGAGAAAAACTCTATATTAACAATTCTCCTTGGTTTGATCACAATCCTACAAAATGTTGGTGTGGGACAATAAAAAAAGAGAGCTACTTAAGACCCAAGAAAATAGGTAACATGGATTTTTAGGATTTTTAAAAAAGCACCTGTTTAGCCTGTCCAACAAAGTTTCCATGTCCAGGTGTGTTAATCATATGACGTTGTTTTTGTTTACTCAGCCTGATGGGATGTTCTGTTAACAACTGGAGAAAGTTCAACTTAAATTTCTTTCACAGACGCAGTCAATCCCTGAAACTTTCAGGAACATTCCATGCATGGGCGAAAGCAGGGAATGGTATTGAGGGAAATCTGTTCCACTAAATTTCCACCTCAAAACACAAAAACATTTCAGGCAAATTGCCGGTATGGCTGTTTTGTGAATGCGAGCAGTAACATTGCATTCCCTGTAAAGGGTTACGTCCATCTGACTGAAGACCCTTTCATCTGGAGGGGGCGAACCAATCACAAGAATTTTACGCCAATGCTTAAGCAGGTGATTGGACTTGTCTGCAAACTTGTTGGATAATAAATGAATAACAAGAACGTTGGCGCTGGCTTACTGTGAGGAACTTTAAACTGGTTATGAAACAGTCTCAGTTTAATACTGATCTTCATGAGTTAATCAGACCATCAAAAAGAAGATTGGTTATTACTATATAGTTATTCCTAATGCTTGTCATCTGTGCCACTGGGTCGGATTCCACGTGAAAATTCGTGGTGCAAATCCCATTTCAGAACAAACTTAATACGGCCCAAACCAAATTCCGTAAAGATTTTGTAACCATTTTATTTTCAACACATCAAAATCTTCTAGACCACCATCTTTGTATTGTTTAACCATTTCTGATTTCTTAATGTAATGAACTTTACCAAAAGGAATTCAAGTTGACAAATGTTTCCATTCTCAATAGCATAGCTTTCTTTGGTATTGTAAAACAGTTTCTTTGACATCTATAAGAACGAGTCTTTGGTTTCTTTCCAAACTGCATACAGGTGATGCCTCCTCACAAACTGAATGATTTAATCTTTAATCTTTCCATTCCATTGTGACATTTTTTTTTTTAGGAGAAGCTCTTCAGTTTTCTTCAGCATTTCCACTTTGAACTAGCATTCTGTGATTCCAACTGAATACATATCCACAAACTGTACAATACTAGCAAACATTTCAGAGCTTTCCCAAAATGTTCCACCTTGTTATCATAGTTATTATAGTTTAACTGGAATGCTATTTAGTGGGTCTTGTAGCTATGCTAGTCTTCCACGTTTCCATTTTTGTCTTTTTCCAACTCAAAGCTGACCTCGGCAAAAGATCCTTTGTCAGGGCAGAAACATTAACACAAACTACCTTTAAGAGGCTTGGAATGCCTATTGAGGGCTTTCTCTGGCCACCTGTGGAAATCTTACTAACCTTGAATGGTGTAACGTAGCGGCCATCAGGAGTAACATCTCCAGTCTTGTTCAGCAGATTCTCCCGAGGGACCCTCACATTATGAAACAAAGCGAACCTGAAGAGAAAAAGATGAAACAGTCTTTGGTTACAAAGACACTGACAATATTTACTTAATACTGTATTTCTAAAAGAAGTTCTTGTTAAAAAGGGAAAATTTGCCAGTCTTTTATTTTGCTGTCCAGTCAGTGCTGATAGTAAATGCAGTCCACTGAAGACATAAATTCCCCAGTGGTTGCTATATTGACCGAGCAAGCTGATCTCTCTACCTCGCCACAAGACAACAGTGTAGCTTCTTTCCATTAGCTGTTAAAATCATCAACTCATCCTTCAGCGTAATAAATGTTTTGTATTTTCATGATTAGCTTAAGAGACTACAACTTCCATTTCATTGTGCATCCCTTTGTATAACAACAATATTGAATGACCTTTACAGAATCTGATAGGACAGGACTGGAAACTAACCGTTTTAACTCTAAAATAGCTAGAACAGGACAAAATTCATCACTCTTTTTGTATGTCTATTTATCAGTGGACAAAGCCAACATGCACATTAAAGATGATACGTATTTCAAAAAGTGTTTAATATCAAAGAATGTGTGAGACCATTTTGTTAAATCTTTCATTACAATAAAAGTCAAAAAGGTGACTGCACAGGTATCAGCATTGACCAGCATTTAATAATAATTCTAGCACTATAGTAATATTAAAAGGTTCTTTACACAAAAATAATATATACAATTACAAACAAAACGTTAAAATTATGTAAAACAACTTTAAGCGGCAAAAGTGAATTAATAAATTAAAGATTGACTTTAATTCATCTTCTGCTTTATTGCTTGACAAAGTATCAGTATCAACAAAAGAACTGAGGTTTAATACCAGGCCTAGTTACTGTGATTTCTAGCATCATGCAAGAAGCTTAAACTAGTAAATATTTGGATAACTGGATAAATTACTTACCGAACTTGTATCATAATTATTTATTATTATCATAATCATATATATTGTGCATGTTTTAGTAGCATTCTCCATTGTTTCCTGCGGGTCTGACATTTCTCTGCTAAAAAACTGTGAATGTAGCTCCATCTAGCAGCCTTACTGAGGTACTGACAGACATATGATGCTGCTTTACATGACCAGTGGATGGTGAGATAAGATAAGATAAGATAAGATAAGATAATCCTTTATTAGTCCCGCAGCGGGGAAATTTGCAGGCTTACAGCAGCATAGAGTAAAGTGCACACAAGAGACATAGTAAAGAAAGACAAGATAAAAAAATGAAAAATAAAAAATAAAAAATAAAAAACAAGTATTATAAATAAGCAATAAAAACAGTAGAAAAACACAATAACTGAAATATAATATTTACAGACAGAAAAATAACTATTTTAACTATTATTGCACAGTGTTTTTATTGTCATGTGTCATGTGGTCTGCTGGGAGCAGAGCTGGTTGTGCAGCCTGACAGCAGCAGGAAGGAAGGACCTGCGGTACCTCTCCTTCACACACCGGGGGTGAAGCAGCCGGTGGCTGAAGGAGCTGCACAGAGCTGCCAGGGCGTCCTGCATGGGGTGAGAGGTGTTGTTCACCAGGGATGACAGCTTGGCCATCATCCTCCTGTCTCCCACCACCTCCACCGTATCCAGTGGACACCCCAGCACACTGCTGGCCTTCCTGACAAGCTTGTTCAGTCTCTTCTTGTCGGCTGCTGAGATGCTACTGCTCCAGCAGACCACTGCATAAAAAATGGCTGATGCCACCACAGAGTTGAAAAAGGTCCTCAGGAGTGCTCCCTGCACTCCAAAGGACCTCAGTCTCCTCAGCAGATAGAGTCTGCTCTGACCCTTTTTATACAGTGAATTTGTATGATTAGTCCAGTCCAGTTTATTGTTCAAGTGAACACCCAGGTACTTATAAGATTGCACAATCTCAATGTCCTGTCCCTGGATGTTCACCGGTTCCGGAGGACAGTGTTTACCCCGGCGGAAGTCCACCACCAGCTCTTTGGTTTTACCAGCGTTGATCTGGAGGCGGTTCCGCCGGCACCATCCTATGAAGTCCTGGTTCAGTTCTCTGTATTCCCTCTCATCGCCGGCGGAGATGAGGCCGACGATTGCAGAGTCGTCAGAGAACTTTTGCAGGTGGCAGGTAGCAGAGTTATATTTGAAGTCCGATGTGTAGATGGAGAAGAGGAATGGAGCCAGAACGGTTCCTTGTGGGGCCCCCGTGCTGCAGGACACCCAATCTGACTCACACTCCCTTAACCTCACATACTGTGGACGGTTGGTGAGGTGAGTGGTGAGTGGTGGTTATGGTTAAAACCACAGCACTTTGAATTACAACAGAAGTATAAGTATGGTTTCAAGATGGCCGTATGAGCCCTCTTTATCTTTCAATTGTCTCCGTGAATGTATAAATAGCTTGTGAAATATTGATCAAGTTGAGCACACACCCAGTATATTGTGTCGTAAAAAAGTATTAATTTGAAGGCTTGAACTGTTCATGGTTCCTAAGCCAAAAGATGCAGGAAAAATTCTGCATCGATGATTGAGCTGAATAAAATGAAATGGTGCTTGAAGCAAAACGTAGTGGAAAAGCTAATAAACAGTTAAATTGCATTGGGAGCTGGAAAAATAAAAAGTTGAAGAGATGCGTTTGGATCTAGAGCCTGAAATGAGCATCCTGAGCTTTACAATGGAAATGATTGAGCTGGAAAATATCCAGAAGAAAAGATCTGATCCAGATGTCTCAGACAGTCAATACTGTATTGTATTCAACAGCCCCCTTGCTTTATTCAACCTTTATTTAAACACTGAGGTAGTGACCTCATTTACAGTATAGCAGAGTAAAGAATTAATAAAAAAATCCAAGGCACCTCAGAACTCAACAATAAGGATTGCCTGCTTGCCCGGGGCAAGTAAAATGCCTTCTTTTGCATTGTATTGTTTTTTACCTTTGGACTTCTTTACTTATTTTTTAATGTGCTTTATAGATAAACTAAATTTGAACTAAAGCAATTGCACTTCCTTGTCATCACTATTGAGAGTTGCACATGTGCAGATAGGGCAGTAGCTAGAAATGGCGGCGGGTAAAGACAAAGTTCATGAGCTGAAGTACAAGTGAGCGTTTCATTTATGCTGGACACAGGAGTTCAGTTGGATGGTGCTAGAATTGTGGGTGAAACTACAACTATGTATTGTGCTGTTTTCAGCAAGTTAGAGCGCAAAGACAATAAAACATGACAATTAACTGAAGTCGTTGTCCCTTCGGGTATGAATTGACAACAAGTGGTCACTGCCTGGTCAGACCCACTTCTGTCAGAAAATAACTTGATAATGATAAATGGAAAATAAAACCAAATAGTAAAATGCTAAAAACTTGGGGATAAACAAAGAACCTGAAGTCCATCAGTGCGTCAGTGAAGCTGTATATCAACCCTCAGAACCAGCACTCTTTCTTTTTTGACTTTTGAGCTGTTTGTCGGTTGCTGTTCTATTTACTTTGCTATTCCTGTTTTCTGGTAAGTGAGGTGGTTTAGTATTGTTTTGTGGGGGTTTTGTTCATAATTTTGGCCCTGGAGACTCTGACATCCTTTGCTTCCACTTTAGCGATTGTAGTTGGTTTATTTCTGTTAATCATCTTTCTATCAACAAATGTTCATGTGTTTTGAAGTGTTCCAGCACCCTTCTCTTTTCATTTTGGTTCTATTTCTGCAAAGGGTTTGGGTGAACATGTGATGTTACTCCCTGTGTTCCCTTAGACATAACACATAGGCTGTATGTCCGATTAGGGCCCACATTAAAAAGACAACCACTGTATGTTAGGTTATATAGAGACTATAGAGTCAAAGAGGATAAAGTCAACACCTAGATCACTTGTACAGGCCACATAAGAAGGAATCTGTTCATGTGAGTGGTTCTTGCGTGAGGCCCGTTGTCCCCCTCTGCTGTCACCTACCCGTTATCCAGTCCGTTCTGGCCCAGCTTCTTGCCCATGTCTCCAACCAGCACACCAGGCAGAGCGAGAAGGGTCTTTGGATCTCTTACCTGCAGTACAATGGTTATAGAGTCATATCTCAGTCTGGACAGAAACACTTGAGTATATGAATCTCTGGTCCACATTTAACACTATTTACTTTTCCTTATAATAGTTTGTCTGGCTGACGTATTTAAAGGCATCCTTGTTAAAAAGTAAAAAGTTTTATGCTTTTTTCAGAATCCAATTTGTTGTGTATTGTGAATAAGGGTTATATCTGAAGTGTTCATCCTGCTCCTTTTTTTACATAAGACTTCAATTGCTTTCATTGATTAAACTCCAACTTACAGTTCAACTGTTTTCAGCTTCAGCTTTCATCCTAAAGTGTGTTTCTTTTCATAAACGTATCTGGATTATTTGGAAGAGAGAATGCAAAATTTACAAGTAACAGTCGAATTATTTATTTTCTTTCCTGTCTGTCTGCGATCGTGGACAAAGAGCTGCTATTGTTGTGTTGTTTAGTGGACAGATAACTTTTGTAGAATGCCAGCGCTTCCCTCCCCCTCTTCCGGTCTCAAAGTACGAGGGCCATTTGATGGAGTAACAGCTGTCGCATTAGATTATGTGTATGACTCTATGTAAAACAATAACGTACGTCTCAGTGTGACTGGTGGCGGCTGAGCAGCCATCGGCCAATATCAGTTCTGCCAAACCAATCAAATCAGTCAACATCTATTTCAAAATTTGAATATCTTCTTTTCACCAGGTCTAAGTAACAGAGTAGCTCTCAAATTATATCAATAATTGTTACTCGGCTTAAAACTTAAGCTGATTTGCTATGACATCACATGTCATTTCAACTGCTTTCTGATATGCAGCTGCGGGACGTCACATCAGATAAATTCAGATAATAACCGGCTGTAATGTGGTGAAGGGGTCAGGGTCAAGAGTCTTACCGGCACAATGAAGGTGTGCAGGCCGCGGCACACCTGGTCGGGTGTGTAGAGCTGAGCGAACACCAAAGCATGGGTCGCGGTCTTGCCCAGGTTCCCCACCCAGAACTTGGCGGCTTCAAAGTCCGGAGAGTTAATCACAAACTCCTGAGGAGTAGAAAGTTAAAGCTCGACTGCAACTTGGGATGTAGCGGGACATTTTTGTGTGTGTGTGTGTGTGTGTGTGTGTGTGTGTGTGTGTGTGTGTGTGTGTGTGTGTGTGTGTGTGTGTGTGTGTGTGTGTGTGCTGACCTGGGTGGCGGGGTCATATGTTGCCGCGGTCCTCATGGCTCTGGTGTTGCTGCCGTGGCTCAGCTCAGTCAGTGCAAAGCAACCATACGTCTGCAAACAGATGCGTGATGAATATAATTAAGGAATATAAACCTGAGTGACATTAGGTGGTGCTATTGGCGGCATTAAGCTGTGCTGAACACTTACAGTCATGTCTTCGGTATTTTCAACAAACTTGCTGTGTCTCCCTGATCCTGTGTTGGCAACGGTCGCTCCAAACATCTGAAACAGAAGATTTTTTTCAGCATCTTTGACTTGGATTAGATGATGGCTAAAAAGGGAGGAAAAAGTCTACGACAATGCTAGCAGCCATGTCAGCATGTAATGCCTCTTATACACAAATAAAAAATATGTAATGGAGAAAACTTAATTATTCAAAGATTTATGACTCTACATCCATGCCATGTCTCATCTCGTCTCCCCTAAAAACACAACACTTTCTAGCAAACAAACACAACATGCGTCATTGGCATCTTCCCAGCAGGGGGCGACTCCTCTGGTGGCACAAATAAGTCTGATTGTATAGAAGTCTATGAGAAAATGACTCTACTTCTCTCTTGATTTATTCCCTCAGTAAACATTGTATACATGAGTTTATGGTCTCAATCTCTAGTTTAAAATCTTCTTAAATACAGCATGATGTTCATTTTGTAAATTATGGTCCATTTAGAATCGGATAGAACATAAAGCAGGGTATGCTTTAGGGCGGGGCTACCTTGTGATTGACAGATCATTTGCTGATTTTGCACATCTCCAACAAATGCACACTTACCCCTTTGTTGAGGAAGTACTTGGCCGACATGGCCCAGTCATACATTCCCAGACAATCACTGAGAACCACAGTCTTCCATGGGTTTGCCATTATCTCGTCTCTTGTCAGGAAGTCGTAGCGGAAGAGCTGCTTCACCCTGTGGATTTGTTTTATGTTCATTATATAGAAATAATTTAGCAAAAGATGCAGTAGCAGAGGATATAACTGTATGTTGATACCTGAGGAAGGTCCGCTCTCTCATTTCCTCGATAGGGACGTCTTCCCCAGGCTGACGAGCAAACAGAGGGTCATCCTCGAGGGTCTTTAACACGCGTCGCTGCAGCACAGAGAAGGAGAGAAATGAACGGGATGTGATATGTGGAGGAACATTTAGATGACGTAGGGCTACAAAAATGTGCTCTTAGCTGCTTTCAGGAACAGCCTGTTACTTACGTACGTAACTTAAGTTATTTAAATCCAGAACCTGATCCTTTCCTGAACTTAATCAAGAAATTTGAGCCTTCCACTTAGCACTTATTGTATTCGTATTAGTTTGTTTCTGCGCTGTACTTTTGCTCTGGTTTATGCTCTTAGATGCTTGTTTAAGAAAGGAGATGCACTTATGACTTCTGGTGACTAGTAGTTCTCTTGAATACCTATGTTGAATAC
This sequence comes from Anoplopoma fimbria, assembly GCF_027596085.1. Taxonomy (NCBI): domain Eukaryota; kingdom Metazoa; phylum Chordata; class Actinopteri; order Perciformes; family Anoplopomatidae; genus Anoplopoma; species Anoplopoma fimbria. The sequence continues at coordinate 11,751,991 of NC_072455.1, forward strand.
ACTTATTGTAAGTCGCTTTGGATAAAAGCGTCTGCTAAATGACTGTAATGTAATGTAATATTTTTGTTATTCTTAATTTTTGTATTTTTCACTTCATTAACCACGTGTTGGAGGTTAACCTGCTGCAGTGTCTTTATTTTTAATACTACCAGTAGGAGACTTCACGACAGGGCTTTAATGAACTACATTAAAACCAGAGGCATGAGCACCTCGGTGACAGCGCGTGCTTCTTAACCGCGGGTTTGATTTCCAGCCTCTGGAATATTTGTTGCATGTCATTCCCTTCTCTCACTCTTTCTGCCTCTACACTGCCATCTGTAAATGCACCTCCGAAATATTTTTTTCTTTTTTAAAGAGGCAGTTAATAAGATATGATAAGATAAAATAAAATAATCCTTTATTAGTCCCGCAGCGGGGATATTTGCAGGATTACAGCAGCAGAGTGGATAGTGCAAACAAGAGACATATGTAAAAAATCAAAACAGGTATACTAAATAAGTTATTACACAGTAAAGAATAATAAATGGTGAAAGAGCAATAACTACAATATGATATAAAAATCAAACAGAAGGATTGTTAATATTCCACAGATTATTATTCATATATATATATATTGCGTGGTGGATATATGGATTCATACTGTTACTTAAAGAAAGAAAACTGCAGATATAGTCCCAACTACGGAGAGCATTGGATGCTGACAGCTACCTTAAATGCCACGATTTCCTCTCCATCTAAGAAGAAGAGCATGTCCTTCCAGTTGAAAGAGGCTTTTTTCCTGTAGAAATCCAGCGGGCCACTGGGAAGGTCAGCCACGTCATGATCCATCTTCACGCGTATCAGACTGAAGCGGTTCACTATGCAGGGTCCTGAGGCACTCTGCTCTCTCTGGGAAGAAACAGGGGGGGGGATCCATTAGTTAAGTAGCAGTACAACACAGGTTTGCAAGGCAACAATTGGTATATAACAATTTAATTACCTTTAAATTAGTTTGAGAATGTGGGATTTTTGCATAATAAAAGGGGTCTCTGTGACAACATTTAGTTGCAAGAACTTTATTAATATAGCTGATAAAATTGTGGCATATAGCTTAATGAATGTGTTTAATCAATCAAGTTATTACAAAGGAATTCTGTGAGAAAAAAAACATAAAGTCTGTGCAGACATGTTGTTTGATGTGCCCATGGTTGTGAGATATTAACCTGCCAGAGATGATCAAATCTAAAGTTCACTATTTATCTGACGCTGTGTTCCGCTGCTATCAGAGAGCAGAGGGCAAGGTTGAACCCGTCTCGTTATTTAACCTCTGTTGTTCTGTCATACACCGTGTTGTTTAATGTGTTAACTAAAGTGTCAACCTCCACTCGGATAAAGTCTTTTCTTTCCACTAACGTTATTTGAACGTAACGTTAGCCAAAACGCACATTTTCCGATAGAAGATGAGTTGACGTCTAAGTAAACAGTTGTGTAAGTTGTGTAATCTATTAGCGTTAAAGTAACTGAAAACATGAACATTACACGGTCGGTTATATCAGTAGTTAAAGTGTGTTTTTAATGGAAGGTAAACTAAAAAAAAAAAGAGTCCGGACCAGGAAACAAATTCCGTCGAGTCGTACCTTAAAGTTTTGTGTCAACTTTCCCTTCTCTCTTCTTAGACAGTTGTCTAAATGTCCGTGTCCAGCTTGGTGTCGTAAATATGTATGCCAGAGGTGCCTCTTTTTCTTTTTCTTCTTCTGTGACGTTAAACGGAAGCTTGCATCCTATTGGTCGCATTACTGCCACCTTCCGGTTTCAATCAGTTCATACGTTGTCCCACCTACTAAACTTTCCCCATCAGTCCCGTTTCTCCCGAGAAGTTGGTAAAGCATCTTCTACCCAGATTACTTGAGCCTCCCGCTCATCCCTAGTCTTTGTATTTTAAAATGTTTTATTGATGTTCTGTAAAAAGATTTTGCATTATTCTATGAACATGTTGTATTTGGATTCTTTACCTATGACATAACAATTAGAGAGTATATCATAAATCTATTGATTATTCTTGCCAAATGCTATATGCACAAGTTTACAGCCAACGTTTTTTTACAAAGAGTTTGAACTTTATATAAAAACTATTAAAAGCTGTACCAACAAAAAGGACATAACAACAGTAAGGGCATGCATTACCTGTGATATATGTATGTAATTACACTATCAGAATTTGTCCCCTTTTTTCTCTTTTTTTATTTTCTTTATTTGAGTTTTTCTATTTTTATTTTTCCAAGCTTTTATTGCTGTCTATCTCTGTCTATCATCCTCTGCAGTTGCCCCCTGGCATGTTAGTTTGAATGTATGTAGTTTCTTATGGACAATTTGTGAAATTGTTCAAGAGACCGGTTGGATGCTTCCCTGTCATGTGTAGTGTGCTGTGCAGATTGCTGTGTCCTATTCTCACCCTTGATACTATGACCTTTGCCCACTGCCCACTTTATTTTGAACTGAATATAGGTGTCTCCCCCTTCGTCTCCTGGTCCCAATGTTGTCGCCATGCTCTGTTGATATTTGTCCTTATGATGCCCTTTGCCTTCTGGTTTGGATAACTAACACTTTTTCATTTCCTCTGATACCTATATGAGCCGTAAAACATATCATTTTTTATTTATTTATAATTTGTTTTAATTGGTGAAGCAATTTGACAAAAAAAAAAAATATATATATATAGTGACACATACATGGAAGACAGACTTAAAGACAGACATGCAGTCTGTCTTTAAGTCTGTCGTTTATGAGATGTGTGGTGGAAAGACAAAAGATGTAGTGGAATTATTGCAGTGGTAATAAATAAATATATGCTTCAACAGCAATATCCTAATAATAATAATAACAATAATAATATAATTACATATTATCATATAATGGTCATTTAAAAACAATTATAATTAAAATAACCATCATAATAGTTATGATTACATGGATATATAGTAGCAATTAGGTGAGAGGCCAGATTGGGGCAATTGAGAGGCCCAGCCCCAAGGCAGCACAACCAGGAGCCCCAGCAGGAGATAGGCCTGGCGGGTCCGCAATGGAGACACCTGACTTTCAGACTAGAGAGTGCAGACACGGATTCATTGAGAAAAAGGACTTTTTTTCTGGTCTGAGTTGTAAAAATTGCATACAACTCAACACTATACACAGCTAAAAAAGTTGTGCATTTTAAATATTTAAATTTTGTGACTAGGAACTGCAGCAGCAGAGCCTGTTCTGTCTGTAGCTGATCCGTCGGTAACAAAATGCACATGATCTGAGTATTTTTTTATCTTTATACCCGTAGAACTCACTCAATAAATCTGCATTTTATGTCTTACCTGAATTTGCATCAATTCTATACCTACCTCTGGATCTTTTAGCAACCACAAAGGAGTTACTGGCCAAATGACAGCAAGGCAAAACTCTAAGTCAGAAACTCCTGTAGGTACTCTATGTCTTTCCCAGCATGCCTGAAATACTTTGTTTGGTAGGGTGATTATCTTCATGACCTCTCAGATTTATCCAATATTTAACCAATAGTTGTTTTCTGCGTAGACACAATGGCATGTCTCTACTTGGAGGGCACACACAGGTGATGTTCTTACTGCACCTATACCCATTTTGTAGTTGTTTAAGGGTGGTTTCTGTTGCTGAACCATCTGCTATACTACCATAAGGATTGTACACTTATCAATAACATTCATCAACATCAACACAATTTAAACCCCCATTGCTTCCCCCACATTTTAACTTATTTTAATCTCTTCTTTCGTTTTTTGAACTACATGTTCCAAATTTCCTCCTTTTTTCCCCATCATCCGCAAATAATGACCTTCCCATATTTCCAAAGATGTCATTTATTGCAATTGAGAGTAGTACAGGAGTGACCACACTTCCTAGTGGTGTCTCATTTTCTCCCTCATATTTCCTTGACATTTCAGCTCCTACTTTTAACAGGACAGTTTATTAAAAAAGTCCATTATCCAATAAAACATTTTTCCCTTGATTCCCATTAAATGCTTTTTTATCAAAACTCCTTCCATTCCATTGCTTTTTCTAAAAACACTGCTGCCACAGATTCTTTATTAACTGCTCTGTTACTTACTCGCAAGTTCTCAACATTATCCTTCATACTAACACCTAAAGATAGTCCATATATCACACCCCTGCCCCTATTTGGCCTCTGCTCTCCGACTTTTAGAACTTTTGACACCTTGGCTTTTCCAACATCCATTTCACCCAAACTTGTTTCATTGTTTTTCTTTCTCCAACGATACATCAAATTCCTCCCTACTTCTTTCCGCTCACCCTCCTTCCCACTTTTTGCCTCCTCTCCACTAAACTCCATGCTATATCTATATCCTTCTCGCCCCACCATCCTGAATGGCAAGGAATACGTTAAAGAATATGTTCTCGCACTGTACTCCCACAGCCAAGTCCAGATGTCCACAAATCCAAAATCAAAGTCTTTTAAACTAAATATTGTCCAAAATTACCGGCACCACATACAACAACAGTCAAACCTCCTTTGTCCTTTTTAACAGTCTTCCGATTCCAGCAGTCCCAGTCCTCCCCGGGACGGGGCTTTACGGCCAGAGGTTCCTTCATCTCAGGCAGATTTATTTGGGAACTAAAAACAATACAAGTTCCTCTACGAACACATCAAAGTAAGAGCACCATCTCCGAACATGTGAATTGAATGCAAAACTTAGAACTAAGCTTTACAGTACCAAACATTGTATGTTACAGTATTTTTTATGGTGTCAATCATTAATATGTGCTATCATTTAGCAGGCATGAAGATGATTAAACACGTAAACACTGCCCTACAGTGATTCCCTAAAGGGAATATCTTACTTGATTATGGGAGTGTGTGGAGGCAGCCAAGCATGTTTTCCTAAAATCTAGCAAATATACTGAAATTAATATGTTTTATAAGAAATTGTCAGATCAAGCGCTATTGCATTCTGTTTAATCTTCCTTTGGCCAAACTTGCAGTGCCCGTTCAAATCCTCATCCCTTTCTGATCACATGTCTGATCAGAAAGGGATGATTGCTTGGTCTGTGGCGTTGCTGCTTGTAGCTTTTTCTAGAACCACTCATACAAATTCCACACTCAATACTGTGCTTCCTTGGGTCCTGAGCAATACACCTGCCAAGACATAGTTGTCCTTTAGACTGTATAAAAGAAGTGGACATAGACATTGTGATGTCACCTATTGGTTTGTGGACTGAAGTATTAAAGCCACGAGTTCGGTGATTTCGCTGTCGATATCTTGGAATACAACCATCGCCATGTTGTTTATCTGGCAACCAATGAATGTAAGTTTACACGTTTGGAATGCAGAGGGGTGACATATAGACTCGGTATACGGCAATGGTAGCGGCAGCTACCTGTCAATCACAGGAAGCCCGCCCTAAAGCATACTCTGCTTTATGGTCTATTTGACTCTAAATGGACCATAATTTACTAAATGAACATCATGCTGTATTGAAGAAGACTTGAAACTAGTGAAACAAGCAATTGAGACCATAAACTCATGCTTACAATGTACACTGGGGTCATTAAATTTTTTTCATAGACCTCCATACAATCAGAGTTGCCCCCTGCTGGTCAGTAGAGAGAATGCAAGTGTGAGGACACTTCCGCATTGGCCTCACCCGGCAAAACTGGAGCTTGCTGACTGAGTTGTTGTCTAACACTGCTACATTTAGATGCAAAAGTTCACATTCACATGTTATGGTCTCAATGGAGTAAAAGCCCCATGAATTGTGTTATGATATCTCCAATATTTTTTGTATATCTCAAAAGTGCTAAAAGATAAATAGCACTTTAAGGTGGTAAAAGTTCGCCGTAGCAAACAGGCACACTGCAGCTGAAGAACATGGAGTGTCACCAAAATGTATTATATATACATACGGATCCTCTGGAATGTTCACGAGTCCATCAGCAAAAGACCTGAAATATGATAATAACCATGATAACCAAACGACAAACACAAATGAAACATCATGTTACTACATAATTCAAATGAAAAGTCAAGCATGTTACTAAGTTGGCAAATTGTATTGCTTGTCATACTAACTGACACTATATTTGTGATCTGGCAAACAACCAACACACTCTTGCCAGGTCTTGCACCTGGAATCTTCCACCCAATGGATGGATGTGTTACAATTACACCACAAGAGTTGGTTTTTATTGTTTTTTTAGAACACAAATACAACAATAAAACACTTAATTATATTAGCCTTAACAACATACAGAACTATTTACACATGATGTTAAATGGCTTCATGTAACAGGGTGTGTGCAGGGGGCAGCTATATAATTCAAGACTGTCTAAGACATTTACATGCCACAGTTTAACAAAATGTGAGAATTTTGCTTCAGAAAAAATAAGCACTTAATTAAAAAATACAGTTATATTTGAACTTCAGGAGGTTGAGTTGAGTCCAAGTTTCTTATGTCAATGATTTAGTCCCGTTTATGCAGACTTTAAATCATAAACCACAATCAATTTTCTCTCAATGAGTCAATCCTATTAATGTGAACTGTAAATCCTTTAGATTTACTTTTATCTAGGCAGCACCTCTTCGTAAAAGACATTGCTTCGAAAGCGGTGCTGCTTCTTCGTCCCTTCATCTTGTGCAGGAATGTGAAGCTTGCTTGATCTGCGAACCCTGCTTGCTGCTATGTCGAACTGGCCATGAGGAAAGAAGTCTCTTGTGCAGAGGACCCCGACAACATGAAGGGACTGGCCCATTATTTATTCATGGTCATGGGAAGCAATGCATTCACCAGAAACTGCTCTCCCTGGCGAATGGAAAGACAGCAACCAAAGATATTGCAATCAAGAAAAGAGGCAGGATTTGATTGATCATATACCTTTACCCATTGCAGTGTCCATTGTGCTGGTCGAAGTTTCAAAGTAGCATGATCATCATTCCTGCTTTTAGAGTTATGCGATTCGGAGGCATACCAGATGGGCAGAGGGTATGTAGAAATTCAGGCTGGTCACTCACATTGTTCCAGTCAAACTCGACTGTGTCGACACTGCTGCAAACATGCTCCTATCCTGGAATCATCTTTGTCATGTACTTGTTGACCTTGTCAATTTTAGAGTTGGTCTGGCATGGTATGATGCACTCACATAGCCACTTGCGCTTGGAAATGTTGATCTGGATGCCCATATCCATTCAACAAACGTTATCTTTGAGTCCCTCACCACAAAGAGCAAGTGATTCGCTAAGCTAAACAGCGAATTCACCCTCCTCTGGATTCACAAGAATCTTTACCTCGACAAGGTCTAGCATGAATTTGGCGAAATTTGCTTTGTTCTGTTGCTCTCCAGCAGCCTTAGTGATCCTTGTCTTTGGTTAAAAGGAAAAATCTCAACATTCCGCCACAGGTATGAGCTCTTCAAGCATCTTCCTACTATCTCAGTTCAGCTACCATGGGGCGCGATTGTAAGGATTCCCCTCCAGTCACTTAAAATACCATTGTGATTCCACCAAATGGCTTTTCTGAACCCTGCAGCCTCTAATGCACAGCGATCCATCAATGACACTTACTCCACCACTATGACGAGTCATTCTGATGTGTGCTGCGGTGCTGTCATCTTTGCTCAAGTTCCAACGGACTCATCATTAAGAATGAGGGAGCACCTGGTCCTACTATGAAAGGTTTCTGCAAGGGCTAATTTACTCGCGCTCAGACTTTTTTGAGAATGAGGGATACTGTGAACGTGAAGGTGACGTGAACGTTTAGATTCCCAATATCGGGTCAGTTTCTCCAAATAATGCTACTATTTCTTTACAAATTTGTTGCAATTTCTTTCGGAATTGTGAGAGCCACTACGGGGTGTCTTGAAACCCGCCTGGCCGTTGCTTTGAATACTTCAGTGTGAACAGTTGAGTGCCTTAAACCTGGACAAAGTGGCAGCAACGTTATTAATGTTTGGAAAAAACATACACTATTTGAGTTGCAATGGCAGATTGGCGGTATTCCTGTGAGGCTTTCATCCGGCCTCATTGACTCCTGGGAAATGAAGAAAAGTACAGTTGCAAAGTTATCCAGCATTCATCCAGGCCAAATCCAACGCCCAGCTGCCGAAGTAAACTGCAGTCAATGAGCCAGGGTCAACCGCTGCAGACGACCTGCTGGACAGCAGAGCCCTGAAGCTCCGCCCACGCTGCTGCACAGAGCGCTGGTTGCTTGTTTATTCAAAGTTTCTTAATATTGAAGGTGTGGGGTGTCCAAATTGCAATACACGTGGATGAGTGGTTCTCGAGGTATGCAAAGAACACACAGACGGACAGATGTTACTGTATGAGATGTTCGGTGACCATTTCTCCGTTTGGGCAACTTAACTGTGAGGCTCACCCAGCCTCTTCTACTACTCCAGACAACACCCTGAGAGCCACCTTGCAGTCTCTGGCTAACTTCACCAAAAACATTGATGATTGCCGTGAATCCTTGGAAAATATTTCAGCTTCCACCTCATCATCAGTGACCTCCCATTTTGCAACAGCTGGACATTGTCTGGCCTCTGCCATCCTTGCCCTATCGGTAGGTATGCCAATATCCTCAAGCAAAAAATAAATCTCATCTCAGTTGAAAAGAATCCTGCAAAGTAAAGACAGAAATCCCTGAGTCTCATCCTGCGAAAAATGATCGCCACTGGGGAATCACAGTGGTCAGTCTACCTAGTACCCTTTGGTAGATCATGTCATGGTAGATACCTTTTGTTATCTACCATGACATAATCTGTTGCATCCGTCCAGGGGTAGACAGATTTGTTACTTATTTGGCACTGATTGACGATCCGAATCTGAAATATGGAAGGATTATTTTCTACCCATACCGCAAATCTTTCTAACTTTCTAATGCTCAACTGTACTGGTCTTTTTGGACTAATTATGATTGCCAGAGATGCTTGAGCCATTTCATGCATCACCTGTGGAATTCAGGTCACACTGCTCCTCTTTGCAACAAACTATCCTTTCAGCGTCCAACCACTGGAGCATTACTCACAGCCTCTCCGCCCTGCCACTTACGGGCAAGGCCAACAATCAAACAAAAAGTTTGTACATGCCACCTGTCTTTTTCTTCCTGCAGCAGTTGCTAAGACTCTCCCCCCCCCAGGCAGTCTGCCCCCAGTACATTATCCCATCCCGGCAAGAGAGCCGAAGTAATTCAGCGTCTCCTCCATCCGAACTGTCCTCTCACCCTCAATCAATGTTTGTAGACCACATTCTCATGGGTCCTTCTCAGGGATTTCGGGTTTGGGTCTTCACTTCACCAACCATTACTTACATGGTGACCTCCAGTCAGCATTAAAAGAGCCAGAAACGGCTTCTGAGTTATTGGAGAACGAGATAAATAAAGAATACTTATATTGGCCCATTTGAGTCCTTTCCATTTCTAGTCTTCCTTACAAGTCCAATAAGCATAGCTACGAGAAAATATCTGTCCCCCCATTCATAATTTTTACACAACTCAAAAACCCATATAACTAATAAAACTAGCTGGAGACGTTGCATGGCTGCTCAAAGGAGACATCACCGAAGCCTTTAGAATAGTTCCAATCAGTGGCCTCTTTTTAGCATCAGATCAGACTCCAAATTTCTCAATTTTGGGGCCTAACATTTGGCTGCAGGAGTAGTCCATGCATATGTTTCTTAGTTTCAGAGGTGCTTTTCTGGATTCTGCAGCAAAGGCTGGGATCCTTCCTCTTTAGCCAAGCCCTAAATCATACCCTGCTTTATCATTGATTTTACTCTAAATGGGACCATAATTTACCAAAGGACAATCATGCTGTACTGAGGAAATTTCTTGAAACTAGCAATTGAGACCATAAACGCATGTTTACAATGTTAAGTAAGGTAATAAATCAAGTGAGAAATAGGGTCATTTTTTCTCTGAGACTTCAATCATACTTGTTTTTGCCACCATAGTAGTCGCCCCCTGCTGGCCATTAGCAATAATAATAATTTTCAGGGGATCCGCTAGCGTGACTGACAAAATTACAAATAAATGTGAAAAATTATGGAATCCACAAATGTGTCTTCCTCGCACAAATACCGACCAAAATGAATTGCATCTGTCACTTTTGCAAGAAATTTCATGACATTCAAATGAATCCTGTTGTCCCAGTCTGAGTAATTCTGCCTCCTATTATTGGTCTCGTCACTTCAAGGTGGAGTGTAGATGCAGAGAATGAAAATGAAGATTACATTTGTGCTGTGTAGGACAGGATAGGAACAGTTTCTCTGTGACTTCAAATTTATTGATATGCTTGGGAGGATATTTTTTTATAAATACATATTCCACTGCACAACAAACCCGGTGTTGTGATACAAAAATACTTTCATATCAAACTATAATCATGAAAACTATGTTGGGTAGCCACAGAATGAATAAACAAGGATTTAGATCCTTTATTTAAGTAAAGCTATCAGTACCACAATGGAAAACTGCATTCAGAAGTTTATGCAAGTAAAAAGTATCAAATGTAGTAAAATATCAGAGGTCCTCATGAGTGTTTTCACATTATTATATTACTGTTGCATTAGGACTAACCTGTTACTGTAATTGTCTCATTTCTCCACGTACTGCTGGTGTCAAACCCTTCAAGGAATAGTTCAACATTTTTGAGGAACTCATCTATGTTTAACTTTTGTCATGCTAAGCTAGGCTAAACATGTCCTGACTCAAGACCCTGAAGGCCAACCTGAAAGAATAGTTCAACATTTTGGAAAATAGTTATTAACATTCTCTCACTAAGTGTGTTGTTCAGATTGATATCAATCTCATGTCTGTTTGTCTAGTACAGAGCTGATGACAGGATGTTGTTAGCCTAGCTTAGCACAAGGAGGGCAGAGGAAATGGAGCCTGCCTAAGTCCAAAATTCCAAAATACACTTAAGCCTAACAACACCGCTAAAGCTCACTAATTAACATGTTGTATTTTGATTGTTTCATTTGCACAAAAACAGAAATATTAAAAAGAAAATGTATTTATTTTTTTTTAAAACAGCCGGGGGTAGTTAGTGTGTGCAGCTTTCCAAACATGCCTTCTTGTCTGTGAGGTTGCCAGGTTTAGTACCACTGTGGCTGTACAGAGCTAACCAATTTTATACCTTGGACAGAACCAGATTAAGCATTTTCCTCCTGCCTTCAGTCTTTATACTAAGCTACGCTAACAACTCCCTGAACCAAGCCCCATCTTAACGCAAAGACGTGAGACTGATATCCCTCTTATCGTGTAACTCTCTGAAAGAAAGCAAATAAGTGTTGAACCATTTCTTTAAGGCACAGACGAGATACTGATAGGCCAATACATTCACAGCTAACTCTCGGATAGAAAACAAATAAGAGTATTTCCCAAAAATGTTGAACAATTCCTATAAAAGGAGGAAAATAACGTGAAAGAAAACACAGACTCGTCACTTGTCTTTACTTAAAATACAACAAATGAGGAAGGTTTGTTCATGTTCCCCCTTCTGGAGGTCCAAAGCATTACCAATCAAGCCATGATAAAGCAATCACTACAAATCAAGCACAGGAAGATTAAATGTACAGAGAGAAAGATTTGCATCACTGAGTGCATATTAAAATAAAATCTTTGAAGCCTACACATTACTATCATCACACTGGCTAGTTTAATCTCTAGCAGTGCATCTTATTTATATTTTGCATGTAACAACGTTAGTCTTTAAGGTTACTAGTTACTACAGTTGTCAGGTTAATGTAGTTGAGTAAAAAGGACAATATTTCCCTCTGAAATGTAAAAGTATAAGGTCTCACAAAATGGAATCACTCACATAAAGTAAAGTACTTAAAAACTAGTATACTAAATGTACTTAGGTACTTTTTTATCTCTTGGCTTAACTAACCCAAACCCGCATTACTCCCCCAGAACACAGCCATTTCAACCTCTTATTGTGTTATTCTTATAGTTGTTAAAATATAGTCTTATTTCAATGCCATGGTATACTGATGTACAAACTGCTCTACATGTCATTTGTCAAATGGTTCAGCTTTGGAGAAACATTGTCAAACCGAAAGAGAAAGGCTTGTCTCACATGGCACTGGATGATTGTTTCTGGACATTAGGATGTGCAACAAGAACATGTGTTTTTCACTGAAGTCAATGCTACTTTACAGGAGATGGGAGCTATATCTATTATTGCCAAAGACAACTAAAGTGCATGCTGCTTTACCCACTAACTCAATGGCTTGTACAGTAAGTCATAAAACATATGTTAATATAACACTTGACCCTATAATACGTATAGGGTCTGCAGCACAATGTGTTATCATTTTATTCACTTGTATACAACGTATACAATGATCACATTTTTTAAACAAAGTGCTATAAGTAACCCAAAACACTTTCAATAATTAAATTCAGTGTCACATTCAACCACTGGTTATATCACCTTTGAATTATGTTTGTGTGCTATGGGGCTACAAGAAAAAGACAAACATTTAACCCAGCTTTTCAACTAAAGCTCATGTTGCGAATACAAACTCTAGAATTTTGATGCTTTTTCGTAAATATTTGTGAGCTAATTGAGAAACATGAAAGTTAAGCAGTCATGACATTTGGCACTTCTTTGAGCTTCCCTCAAGCATACAATGCATCCACTTCCAGTGAAGAAAAATTATGCATAAAATCCAGTGTCGACTGAACATTGTATATTTGTGCGCTATATTGTCAATATATAGAAGTAAGCATAGGCATCCAGCACTCTGGAAACGTGGAAACACATCTGAGACTTCATGGCTGAAGATACTTTCCCTGATTAATGGGATTTGGTGGCGCTACTGGGGTCTGTAACCAAGTTTCGAACCCTTTTTATCAAACCTTAATTTCCTAATCATCAAATACATCCTCTGTGTTAGTATCCCTCACTTGTACATGCTGGTGATGCATGCCCCCGCTAGCTGTATGGCAGCATAAACCCCTTTTAAATGGTATTCTATTAGACAGTGTTGCCCAGTTCTTTAAGTTGTCACTAATGGCTTTGTTAATGGTTAATAAATTATTCAAATATGCTCTATAAAGCACTAATGAAACATTTTGGCAAAGGACTATGGATTTTTGGGTTTTGAAAAATCCCTTAAGACTGTAAATAAAAACTGACGCATGAATTTTTCAAATGCCTAATACAACATTTACTTTTTGTGGACATCTATTGACCAAGTGAATAATGACTTCTCTATGGGAGCGATGGCAGCAGGAGCTTCAATTGTTTAAAGAATTTCCCGCACCTTGACAAAGTAGCATTTTTTTACCCAATCGCAATATTTGCACACTAACCAAGTAGTTTTGCTGCCTAAATGTAACAAAACATCATTGATTTCTGCAGATCTAAGAAGAGAAAGTGCCACCGCCTCTGAAATGGAAAGGTAAAACACATTAATATACCCAAAAATCTGTATAAAAGACAAAACAAAAAAAGCCCAGATAAGTGTGTTCCAGCCCTCACCTTCTAATAAGGCCATCAAGTCTAATCAAGTTGCTAAAAAATGTAGATTTAATACTCTGCACCAGATGATACGTTGAGTGCTAAAGAGCTATTTCAAAATACAGAATATATTATGCTGAAGGATGAACACCAAATGGGTTTTTCACAATCTTGTAGCCCAATTGTCTTTAAAACTGACCTTTAAAGCATGAATAAATTACTGAAGAATTATTATTAACATCAATATAACTATTAGTTAAAAGGTTGTAAATACTTTGAAAAGTGTGATTTCAAAAAATAAATTTTATTAAAAAGGGTTTAACAAAGACCTCTGTTGGCCTATGTGTTGTTCAATCGTAAAAAAAACCCACATAGCTGTTATGTCAAGTCGGATTCCAAACTTCACATCACGTAATAAAGGCTTAAGCCTTGGGTTGAATGAATTCAACTTTTTGTGTGTGTTTAAAGTGTTTAAAGTTAAAAATGCCGATCACTGACATTCATCAAACCACATTTGTTGGATTGATCTTAATCTGCAGAACTCAGTGGCAAAAGCTTGCTTCAATATCTGAAGCACTTCAAGTTAAAGACCTCAGAAGTTTGAAGGAGTCTTGTCACATTTGGCCCTGGTGTTAGAGGGAATTATGTAAGCATGTGCATTGAGAACTTTTAGATGAAAATGAACAATTTGGAATATCAACAAGGCAAAGAAAAACGGAAACAAAATTTACAGCTTCTGCCAGATTCATTCCAAATTGTTTGAAATGTCAAAATTCTCTTGATACGCCATCATAAAAACATCATAAAGATGATTTATTTCACATGTGATGAAGACTGAGACAACTGCTGGAAAAGGAGAACAAAAATTGATCTATATTGAGTACTAAAATTAAAAAATGACAAAACTCAAAATGGCAGCACAAATTGATTGAAATTGACCAGGCCAATTTATTGAGGTTGGCATGACCCTAGCAACTCGAGGGGTAAAAAGAAGTGTGTTGGTACACAAAAAACTTCATGGATTTACAAGTCAACTGAATTTAAAGGCCTCAGTATGCTTTAAAGAAATTACTTTTCTAAGTGTATGGGAGCCCTTTTCTTATGGTGGGGCCAGGGGGGTTGTTAAACGATAGCTGTTTGTTTGAGTCATTACATCCAGATTACAAAGACACGCAAAAGAAACAGAATTATTGTAAAAACATGCTATGATGGCAGGCTTTTTGGCCCCACCTTCAGGTGTGAACATTTGTAACAGGTGTAAACACTTTTCTAGTACAACCTACTTCCTTTGAAACATACTGAGGCCTTTAGTTGGATAAAAGTTTTACAAGGCATTTTTGATTTGTAGACGGGGAAGAAAGCCTCGAACCCCCTCCCCCACTCAACAAATTACAAAGAGAAAGGCCAAAAATCTTACAACCTGAACCATTTACCAGATTAGTGGACAAATGGCAGATCTCTAATGTTTTCTGCTGTGGGGCTAATAACAGCAGGACTCAAGAGCACACAAAATGATGAATTGGTGCTCAAGGTGAAGTGGCAGTATGGCGCACCAAGTGAACATTGAAAATATCAAGTTTTATTTATATAAAAAAGTGAGGTGATCAGTGATAAATTCACGACTGGCCAATGTTTTTTACCTCTGAATGAGGCCATCAAACGCTTTTTGGCCATTAGAGTGTTTACACTGAGTCTTCATCCTGCCGTCTCATAAGCTCCAGTGGATTTCCAGCAAAAAGTAACAGTATTTACATGTATTACATATTATTGTGACAAGACAACAAAAAATAATTTAATGAGTATATTTATCCCGTTTGGAAGGATTCTCCTACTTGCTATGTTAGGGTTAGGTGAAACTTAACAGAGGGTGCATTTGATTGTGAGGAAGGTATCTAGCTATTTTACAGAGTATGTTTCAAAGATTACTCAACTGGTTGAAATTAACTATACTAACTGGTTGTGTGTGTGTGTAGGGGGGGGTGGGGGGTCTTGTGCGGACATAAAACTGTTTACACAGCCACCTTATGGGGACTCGCCTTCCTTATGGGGACAAAATATGTCCCCGTAACGTTAATCATTACATGTTAGGTTAAAGACTTGGTTTGATGTTAGGCTAAAGTAAAATTTAGGTTAGGGTTAGGATTAGGGTTAGGATTAAGATGGTAGTGATTAGGGTTAGGGTTAGGGAAAGTCTCAAGGAAATGAATGTAAGTCAATGCAATGTCATCAAAAGTCATGAAACATGTGTGTGTTTGGGTTTGGAAAATGGCTGCATATGTACATTTCTCCATCTTCATACAGAAGGCAGTATCTCGCATGGTTTAAGATTATTGTTGTTTCTTTGTTTTCCTGAAATCACAAGAAACGGATCAAAATGAACAAGCTTTGTTTTATCATGGCAACAATATCAACAAAACCTACCAAACTGACTTCTCATGATCATTTAGAGAAAATGGGGAAACTTAAGGTGTGGCAATTCAACTAGGATTAGCACCATCAAGTCCAATGGTATTCTACTGGTAAATGGCGGATTGCTAATTCTGGGTTGGAAATACATAACCCAGCAGACCGGGGAATGCCTTGGAATCCCCCGGGACTAGCTGGGAGATGTTGCTAATGGAAGTTTGTTTGGGCTACCTTGATTAGCCATCTTCCAATGCAATCAGAATGGATGGATAAATAGGACTGATCGATCAGCTGACACAAAGTCACTATACATTAAACTAACTGTTTCCTACCACTGGAAAACTATCTTTACCATTAATAATACTATTAGGGATAATAGAAGCAAATGATTAATAAAACGTGTCTACTTATCTACTATAATGGGCATACTATAAAACAAATATTATAGTGATATTATAGGGAAGGTATTGTAGGTGTAATTTGGATAATTCTAACTTTTTTGGGGAACTCCAGAATATGAGCTACCAAAGCAGAATATCAGATGACATGATGAGAGATTTCATTTTCTAATCTTGAGCTTCTGTCTTGAAGTCGTAACATAAAATGTGTGCTTAATCAAATTGCCACACCAAAACTGGGGACTTGTCTTTGTGACGCAGTCCTGATTACACAAATCATATCTGATTCATGAGAAAACAGTTTGGGTTATGTTATGCCAAGATAACAAAACAATGATTCTGTGATCACAATAAAACACAAGATTTTTATAAATAGATTACGAAAAATATTCTGTGATCATGAAATCTAGTTTTAAAAATAATTACACCCATTGCCTTCTAATCCACCTTATCTTTTTTCACTCCTGGCAGCAAATTATAGGGCATCAGTTTAGATGAGTGGTGACGTTCTTTGGTTACAAACAATAGGGTTAAAAGAGAGTTGTCTACCTATTTTGTTATGCTCAGTGGAATATGTTGAGGATTATGACCAATGTAATAGGTCGTTTCTAAAATATTAATAATTTCAAAACATTTAATCTGTTTAATCATTTTGTTTCTTTTTGTTAAAGGTTTAAAGGATTTGACTCATCATTTTTGCTTTCTTCAGAAAATAGGCCCAGTCATCCTCACATTTAGAAAATTGCATACCCAAAAGAGAAGGGGGTCAAAGTCAAGATACAAGCTGGTCAAGGCAACGGGGAGGTTGGATAGTTTCATACAAAATGAGATGTTTTTCAACAGGATACTTCTTTCTGGCTTAGACGAATGGTACTGTGTCACACCCTCTGCATGGGCATTTAAAGGGAGATTTAGAGAGTGTAACTGGTGTGTGTGCTGTGCTAAGGATGCTCAATATGGTGTCATTTTAAAGCAAAATAAGCAATTCATCTCTAGAGAAAACTCAAAAAATGTTTAAGACATTTTTAGGCCCTGCACAGCGCTCATACAGCGGTTACCGCTAATAATGATGTCCCCCGACCCGTGGTGGACCACGTATTCACAAAAGTGTAACGCCCTCCTCTCCAGGTTACTGTTAGCTCTAATGTTACTATTAGCTCTATCAGCACTGTTGCACTTGTTAGCACTGTTAGAAGCTTGCTGTATGCAGGCAGGAAAACTTGGTTGTATGGGTTGTAGCTGCTGCAGTTATGGGCCAATAACACCTCGCATTAATTTAAAGAATGCTTGCGATGATTGGCTGCGAGCAAAAAACATACAAAAAGTATTGATTGAAGGTCTGACTTAGTTTTGATACTACTTGGTAGTGGGTTATTTCTGTAGATAATTTAAAGGTATCAAGTACCGGTACACAGCCGTAGCTATGATGCAACTAGTAGAGGTTAAGAATGTAGGTGATAATGGACTACATGAAGGTGGAGGCCAAAGTGTGTGGATTAGAGTTTCCTCCACCGAGTTCATTATTTTGCATATGGCGACACATCAGTGTTGTGCTTATACCATGGCCACTTAGCAAAGAAACAAGTCTGCAGCCATGCTAGCAGCTTTCATTGTCATTGTGAACATGCTAACATGCTCACAATGACAAGCAAGTGTAATGTTTACTGTGTTTGCCATCTTACTTTAGCATATAAGCATTTACTAAATAAAATGTGAGCTAAGGCAGATGGGAATGTCATTAGTTTTTCAGGTATTTGGTCATTAACTCAAAAAATTGGACAAATGGAAATGTAGACCTGATGATGGCACTAGATGAAAAGTCTGAGGATCACCAAAGTCATTATAATTTATCCTGAGGGGAACTAACTAACAGAGTCATTAGGATTCACCCTGCGGGTGCCATTCATTTCGGTATCACATTTCACGGCAATCAATCCAGTAGTTGTCACGATATTTTGTTCTGGAAAAAGTTGGTGGACCATTACACCAACCAGCATCCCTACAGCCATGCAGTTAGCATGGACACTTGCCAGTTGGCCATGGTATAATCCACTATATTCTGTTCATGTCTGGACAATAAACTAGAGATGAGTTTGCTCAAACATTGCCAAAGCATCTCTTTACACTGGTCTTGTATAGTCATAGGGAACACTATTTTCAAAAGGCGTTTGCCAGATTATATTAGTGATGGTTAAAATACAAGTATATTTCGGTTAATTCTAACACAGTTATTTTTCTTCCACTCCTTCTCCCTGCGTTAGCTGAAGCCAGTAGTAAACCGCACAGTAGTCTGTTAACATTTTCAAGCATTAGCATTTTGTTTGGCATTATGCTAGCAATCTAGAAAAGTAAGCCTAGATTTACACTTACATCTTCAGAAGTTAATAATTTCTGTTAAAATCTTATTGCAGCATTCAAGTGAAAATATTAAATTAGTAACATATATATACAGTAAAAGATTTGAAACAATAAAAAGACAAAAGCGAAGACATAAGCTTGACTGTAACAAAGGATAAATTGTCAGCCATTTTGTGACTGAGCATGTTCATTTCAATAACAGGCTTTGTTTGTTGTTTCTGCAGAGATTTGTTGTTGAAGTTTCTGAGGAAATACTAGTTAATAGATGCACCCATCAACAATAGAAAGATGGGATCTGTAAATTACCCTTATTTGATCCTGAACTATTCCTTTTCATTCTGACGTTGACACAACCTGTCTGTGTAATGTTAATAAAGTGCCTTCAGAGTTGTGCAGATTTAGTAACCCAACTCAGCTTGTGTACATATTTAGAAGGTTCATATTTACAGAAAGAACAGAGGTGAACGGTTTGAGATGCCCTCAGGGTACTTACATTTTTGTCTTTAAAGAATAGCATTTGCATGTTGACTGTTTTTAGGTTTTAGGTTACATCACTGCTACCGGTGTGAGAAAGCCTCCCCAAGCTCATCACTCTTATTACACCTTCCCTTGTCATGCGACATACAGAGGGTGGACATTATAAGAAAATATCATGTAATCATTGTAATAAAACTTAAGATAAGCTATTATGGTGATGATTCAACTCTAAAGTTACTTTTCAGGCCAGAGTTTGAAGTGTTGTTGCATTGGACAGCATTAGGGTCCAGTCACATCAGCATTCATAACAGCGATGTTTTGGTCCAAAAACACAAATTTGCACCATCTTGACAGACCTGAAGACCTTTACTTAAGGATTTTATGTAATTTAGTCCCCCTTGTTTAGGTACATGGAGGGGTACGAAATATTATGTACACCTCAAAATTACAGCCTTAAAGTGGTACTTCAAAATGACTATAAAGTTGATTCAACACCTCTAACACCAATTAAATATTATAATTTTTACAGATGTAGTTGTAACAGACCTATTGTAGCCGATTACATGATGTTTTCATGGTTTTATGTCCACTCCCTGTATTTGTTTGTGTATTGGTAAATCTTACTGCACTCTTGGAAGTTGTTTTGTTATGTAGAAAACTACATTTAGTTTGCTTGGTTTCTATCTCCTCAGTACAGAGGGTTGGGTTTTTCTGTTAAGTGTAATTGAGCTGTGTCCATTCTGTGTTGTCTAAACCCTTGTCTTCATTCCTTTCTGGCTCCTTCATCTTGTACTCATTTCCATCCACCCTTTGTAACTAGACGACGTCTGACTCCACCACGCATTGCTCGGTGTACTCCTTCACCAGCTCCACGCTCAAGGTGTTGTGGCAGAATTCCTCCATGGGCTTCCAAAGTGGTGGGTCCAGGAACATCTGGCACATCACGTGACCCTTCAGGGGGGCAGTGTGGCGCTGCAGGTGGCACAAGAACTGCTGCCGAACCAGGTCCAGGTCTTTACCGAACATGTCAATGTTCAGGTAATACCTGGTTAAACAAAAGTGTTACAATGAAAATAATTTAATACTTGGAATAACTATTAAATATTATAAGCTTATAAGTATCTTAAAGCAACTATGTGTAGTAACTAATAAATGTACAGATCTGGCACCCCCATGGTCCTATCAAAAGATGCTATGGCAGAAAGCAGTGCTCCCCACTACATTATGTACACTTTCTTATGGACAGTTATGAATGAAGAAAGAACAAATACCAGTCATCTCCAATGGGCACCCTGAAAGGGAAGGTACAGAGGCTGGCCACAGTAGGGTTGGACACATCATCCACCATCCAGTCAATGTCCTTCTTCAGTAGGATAGCCATGTTACTGGTCAGAAGCTTGAATGGCTGCCAGTCTTGAATGATGGTGGCATTAGGAAGGACCCCCTGCATCAGGTCAGTGGTCAGATACAGCCGGTGGACAGCTGTATGGTCGAGACACACCGGAGGAGGGTTGGAGGAGGTGGACAGAGAGGATTGGATGTCTCCACCCAGACCAAGCTCAGACAGACGGAGCTTGAGGTCTTCAGCTCTGAAGCGTACCAACAGAATCCCCTGTGAGAATAAAGCAAATGTATGAACTGACAAAGAACCACAGAAGTAATCACCCTGACTGAAAGCGAGGCTTACTGTATTTTGCATGTTGATCATTAACAACATAGGCACAGACCAATTCAAAGAAAGTCTTATTTTGTTGTTGGTACCTGCTTGGTTATGAGACGATACTTCTGGAAGTCTTTGGGTCCAAGCTGATCATCACGGGTCAAGCGGCTTACTTTGACATCAGGGTACTTGGATTTGACCAGCTCGCAGCAAAAGCGCAGCAGAACTCCTGCCACGCCCTTTCCCCTTTCCTGAGGGGCGACACGCAGACCTTCCACCAGCATGGTCTCCCCATTGTCAATGACACAAACGGACTCAAGAGCAATCTGTCGAGTACGCAGACAAAAACAAGATCACATTGACATGTCCTTTTAGAACTACATCATTCCTGTAGCTGGGGCAGAGCAGCATGACCTGTTAAGGAGATTTGGGAGACAAGATATTTAATGGAGCATGGACTACGATCCTATTTCCTGCTGTCTATCGGTGTCGTGATGGCAGCAGACTACCAATGTTCCTTAAGAACCACACTATCTGCTAAAAGTAAATGATGGAGAGACCGACACTTGAGCTACCTTACTGGACATCATGTGGACTATCTTGGCTAAATGGACACAAGAAAGAAATTCCGCTTTATCTGCCCTGTTCATGCAGCCCCTAAACTTTCTTACTTCCTTGAAGACATTCAAACTGGAAGTCATGAAATTCCTTACCATTGCATTAAGACAAATCTAGTCTAATGATTTATACTTGCTCTGACTTCAGGATTACAAGAATTCTGCCTTTTCTGAAACATAAACCTTTAAAATATTTTCCTGCTACTCATTGAACTTACCACTTTTCCCTGTTTGCGAGCCAGTATGACTGTGCGGTTGGTCTCCTGTAGCCAGTCAGTGTATCGAGTGGGCAGGTAATCAAGGCCACCGTAGATGTCCTGGCTCATGGCCATGATCTCATCGAAATCCTCCTCAGTGGCCACAGAGAACTGAAGGCCTGCCTGGGACAGGGCCTCTGGGAGCTGGAGCATAGTCAGGCTGGTATCGATCTTCATCTTGAAATAACTGATGAGATACAAAGTGGGGGACAGGTTATTGTAGCTGTATGTATTTTTTCCTAAACCAGGATTTAGGAGAGCTCAAGAACCATTCTAACCAAGGAATTCCTGACTGGAGTCAAATTCTGGGTGGTGCAGAAACACAGAATGCACATCTTGATTTAAAGCATCAAAAAAGCTTCTTGAGAGATATGTCTGCCTGTATAACAGCTGTTTCTGTTTATCATGTAATCACACCAACAATCAAATTAGTGTCTCTAGACACAAAGGACAATACATTAATATCAAAGCAGCATAATTGGATGCATAATTCTTAGTGTTCATATGGTTCACACTATGTAAGTGAAACATACTGTAAGCAGTCGGTGAAAGCAGTGCAGTGGTAAAGCATAGCAAGACTTCCAATACAGACATCCAATGCATAAGCATAAGCAATAACTTAGAATCTACCAAGTTATAAAACATTGCCAATTGTAATTAAACATTCTTTGGTTTTGGTTAAAAGATTTGTAATAGCCAACGTTTACTTGGGATTGAAAAGGAAATAAGAGTGAAAGGGATGAGATTGGTGTAGGAATTAATAGCTAGCAGGACAGGAGGAGAAAAACACTGCAGGAGACAAAACGTTACCATGAACACAACAACAGACTACCACCTTTAGTATCAATCCCAAAGAACTGACCAATGGGGCACTGAGAATATAATTCAAAAGCATTTGCAGGAAGAGAACCCAAATGCAGGCTGCCGTCATTTGTTAAGATGGATACAGATAAACGACATGAGTGGCATAGGAATGATTTGGACTTCTGTAAAAGTCTGATGTTTGCTTGACATCTTGGCCGAAGAGACCACACAGAATATACTAGATGAAGAAGAAGAGAACATTTGAGATAAACTGGAGGAGAGATTTGTGTGCACAGTAGTGAAAAAACTTTGAAAGCAACATTTAAAAGTCCATGATTCCTTGCATCGAAGTGGCAGTTCTTTAGATTTAGTCTGCTTTAATTTGTGCATACTGAAACTGAACCAGACTAAATAGAAACCATACCAATAGTATGGAAACGGACTTTGGCTTGTGAGAGCACCCTAAAGAATAGGTAAGAAGAAAGCATAGATATACATGCAAAGGAAAGTGGATGGATGAACCAAAGGAGCTAAAGAAAAGCAAGACAGAGGGAAACAAACTGGATGAGACAGGTTGAAGAGGCAGAAACAGACAGAAAGATTGGCCAAAAACAGATTAATGACAACAGACACAGGAAGTGGAAGACTGGCACCTATCTTGATCCCTATGTGTTTTCCAATAAATCCTGTAAATCCATACCCTCAGCCCCCTAATCCATACACTAATACCCTCTGATACCCACTCCACATTACAAACACTGGCATTTGTCCAGAATTTAGCTAAAAAAAAACAAGATGCTTGCTCTTATAAAGATCTTTGCATTTAATTATTTTTTGATACAATGCATTAACACATGGTGCAGTACAGTGTGATCAAATCAAATAAAACGAGCTTGTGCCAAAAGGAAACAAGCAAACATAACATAAGAAGCCATACAAAAGAGAAGTGATACAATATGATTAGATACAACAAAATATGAAAACATACAACAACATATAGGTAGGTCTTGGAATAATGTATCAGTAGCTTTTGAACATTTAGCAAATTAACAAGGTTAACATGATTCTGTGTGATTCCGTTTCCTCGTAGCTTCTTTTCACCTGCCAATTATGCATTTAATTGGGAGGGAATAAGGCGTGGAAGATTCACGTTATGCCCCCCAGTCCTGACCGGCCAGAAGGGGTGCACTGCCATGGACATCCGTAAACATAGCAAAATGTGTTCATTGGAACACAAGACCAAAGTGGAGCAACTAGTACTCTAAATGGAACCACAGGTCTTTGGACAGGAACTTCACCCCTGAGCAGATAATGCACATAAAGAGAGACAGTAATGTTTTGATATTATCTGCAACACTGAGGTTTTGCATTGGTACTGATGATGAACAATTTCCAATGATACCCAGCCCTAGCAATTAGAGGTGTCAATACAAGTATAATGAGCAGGAGACTGCAAATTGTATTTGACTTCCAACAGAGTTCAGTTAACTAGCTCAAATACTTTTGAGACTGCTAAACAGGGGTTTCTAGCTGCTAGCCAGACTAAAATGACACACCACAAAAGCAGTGGCCAATGTCACAAAAGACGATGGCAAAGAAATCCCATCCAACTATCCAACTACTGAATACATAAACAGTATGTGTCATTACATGAAGGAAAACTGAAACTAAAAACTGTAGGACTGAGCAGACTACCACAGACAATCTCCTGTTCTGTTCTACATGTGTGAAAGGGCAACTCCGGACAATGTCCACACCTGATTCTCCGGACATAGGGCCTCATGCAGCAATATTCTCTTAAATAACAGGAGTCAGCTCCAAATTAACCAACCGTTCTTAACTATCCAAATCTGGAAGAACTTTTAAATAAACTTAAATAAAGAAAAATTGTTTTTCCAGTGCTTCAGTACTGGGTTACAGGAACATCAAAAAGCATTGAGGAGCATTATGTAAGTAGCATTATGTAAAACTTTGGTTAGTCTTAATTTGAATCAAATCAAAAAAATATAATGTTTAAAATATAAAAAATGTATTATATGATGTTCATGTATTTCTGACTGTTTTTCTTATCGTGGTAAGAGTGCTCTTGACCACTCATCACATTTTTAATTACATAAGAGAAGAGGGAAAATAAAAAACATTGGTGAATCCCACAAATCCAGGTGTTATAACAAAATAGTGAATCTTGGACACGAACACAAACAATAGAAGAATTGTTTCCTGCAATAGGCCAATTGTCCGGAGTTCATATGAGAAAATGGCTTAAGACGTGATCTGTCTGAATCTCAATGCCAGAGCCATCACACTGATAGCTGTCACCAAAAAGCATCACCATGGTCACCGCCTCATCCAATAATTTATGCTACTCCCAATCAGAAACAGATACAGGACACCGGGCGCATACTGTGGAAACAAATTCCCCTCTTTGAGACATTAAAGTCTATCTCTATCCACAAGAAAAGTAAAGAACACTTGATTTCCAAAGGTACCATCAAATGAGGCATATACCGAGGTGGGGCCCTATCCTTTTCTGCATTTCTGGATAAGCTTCAACCTTCACAGTTGGTTATGAGAGTAGTGATTATGAATACAGGTTCAATAATCGGACTACTATTAGACTCCATGGACCACATGTGCCCAATTGTGGTTGAAAAGAGAGAGAGGATTACTGGGACCAAATGGCTTGAACTAACAGATGGCCACACAGACACACAGGGCAGCTTTATCCTTAAGCATTTTACAATCAAAATGGGGCCCTGAAACAAGGAAGACATGGGGAAAGAGTAAGGACTGTAGTGAAGTGCCACATCAACAGAAAGACGTACGTAGATCAAAGCCAGACATACAAGTCATCGTATATCCATCTGTCTAGTGAGGTCGTACAACCCAAAACATCAAGTCTTGGAAGCTCCTAACAAGGCAAGAAGGAAGGATTCCAAGGGAGACTGTGCAACTCCAGGAAAGAGAAGGGCAGGGCAAGACCAATATCAAGGTGATTGTCCTGAGAACCACCTATGAGTACATCTAAATGGTGCCTTCAAAGGATGAACCCAGTACAGCAAGTAGGAACTATGGAAGAGCAAGTTAAAGATGGGGACAGAGTGTTCCATTGGTCGATAGTTGACCATAGAGGAGAAGGCTGGAGTAGTTTTGTACCAAGTCACTAAAAATGAAGCACAAGAGCAGGCCCTTAACACCAGACAACCAGAAACAAGTCCAGCAGACAGCATACTTCACTTGGGAAACAGTTGCATGACCATGTAGAAAAGGAATGTTGTTGAAAATGCTAGAGCAATGTAGCACTAAAATGCCAAGAGGGGAACTTGGAGAAGGGGTCGAGAGAGAGGATATGTCAAAGGCCTTCAGAAAGAATTATACCAATTTGTCCAAAAAAGTGACAAAATGATGAAAGGTTTTGAAAATAAAAATGTATTTTCCAGATCTAGCATCCTTAACATTTTAGAACACAGGTTTCACCTCCTATTTGTGAAAACATGGAACACGTCTACAAGTCATGCTGGTAAGATAGATAAAAATAGCATACTAACTGTGACTGCTAAATGCTACAACAGCAACATTTGAGTGCTGCTTCAATAATGATAACACTCCAAAAAAGAAAAGGCAATTCCAGACTTCACACCAGACACGTTACAGTCACATTTTTCTGCCATCTGTCTCACACACATCTAAAGCAATGCTTAAACAATTATTCACCTGCCACAGAACTGCATGCCAGTATTTATCAAGCATAGATAGCAACATTCTAAAATGAATGGAAGACTTTTGAGAGAAGGACTACTACTTACTCCCAACCCGTCAAATACGGCAGCTTGGTCTGTGATCCTACGTGTCAAACTAAGATGCAATAGGGGGCTATAGTTATCGCAGGAGTAAAGGAAGGAAGTGTAAAGAGTGTTAAAGTTTGCATAGGGAGAGAGCTGGTGTGGATGGTGGAGTCAAAAAAACAGGACTTTCACCCAGGAGACAGATGTTCAGGTCCCTTTTGAAACCAAAAGTCAACATTTACTGAATTTAAGGTACACAACCTTAATTAGCATTACCACATCACTTGCATAACTTAGCTTACTCTCCTACTTTACATACGTTATGTAACTTTACTACATTAAGTGCAGGTAACATAGCTTACTTAACTACGTAACAAACACCTATTTCAACCTTCACCAAGATCTTTTCCTAAACGTCACCAATGCACAGGAATTTCCCAGGACACAGGACTTTCACCCAGAAGACATTTGTTTGGGTCTCATTTGAAACCCAAAAGTCAACGTTGACTTATTTAAAGTTACGTAACGTTACTAAATCATTCGTGCAACGTAGCCTTCTTAACTATGTTAGTTAACTTTACCACATTGCATGAAAGTACCGTAGCCTACTAAACTACATTACAAACAAACATACTTTAAGCTTAACCACAGTCTTTTTATAAACTTACTCATCCGTTTTGTTCTACATAACTTTCACAGGACACAGACCTCTCACCCATGAGACCAGCGTTCGTGTCCAGTGCGAAACCAAAAATCCTTTTTTAAATCCAAACCACAATTTTTTCCTAAATCTAACCAACTTGTTTCCTGTGAAAATGGAAGTTTATTTTCAAAAAGACGATAGAGCGATACCAAGAGTCTCAGTTTGAATTGTAGGACCACTGACCAAGCCCTGGTATTTGACAGAGTGAGAATGTTTTGCTGGTGTAGAAAGGGTATCACTGTCCGACTTCACAGGGATACCGGAAAGTATAGAAATCCTCTGTGATTCATCTGTACTTTGTATTCCTGGATAAACATGGTGTCAACAGGGAAAAGGTGCCTCTACAAGAACGCTATTAAATTGTTGTATCCATGTCCAAAACCCTACCTAACATAGAGAATCATCGCTGTTTAACAAATGGTTTACCTTTGTAAAGAATGTGGACACACTTCGAAGACATCATTCTGTGTTCTTATTTTCTTATTATGGTTATACTTTGTTATTATAGGCCCTTTTTCATTACCTTTTGGATCGTGTTGTGCTTGTTTAAGCACTGTCTTTTGATGTAAGAGAGGGGATCGGAGTCGGCCCCTTAGGGGAGTTGTTGGTTTGTAGAGGCTAAAACAGAAATGCTAGACATGTTCCAATAATCTATCAATGGGCCATGTGAGCTGTAAGGGCATTTGTAGTGAAAACACTGTCTGGTCACAGCACACACACACTACACTGTGGACACTGGTATTTTTCCATCATGCTTTGATGCTCTGAGATGAGGTGTCAGGCCTGGCTGGATAGTCTGGTCCTGCCAATGAGAGCGATGCTGTTTTGTGTTTTGGGTTTTTCCTCTCCCACTCTCTCTCTCACACACTCATTGATTCACTCTTCTCCTATTCACTCTCTCATGATCTTGTTTCATCCCTCTCTCTGGCTGGCAGTGTACTCCAAACAAAATGGAATTTGGCACATTTACAAAAACACTGTTGAACTGCCACCAAACAGCCACCACGGACGATCACCAGTATGCTCGCCTCAGATTGGGGTCCGGTCATTTGGTGAGGCCCTTGCCAGATGGAGGAGCTTTGGAATTTTGGTGTGAAAAGACACAATGAGTCGAAGAGATCTGCTGTCCAAAGGATGAACGCAAATAAGCTAATTCCTACTGGCGACTTTACTGGTGAATCAACCAACATGCCTGTATACCTGTACACACAATGATATCAGCATCTCAGGATATACCAATTGTTATCTTCAATCAACGAGTGATGATTATGTTTCGAGGATGCCTGAAAAACTCCAATCCCAAGAGGTAGCATTATAGGAGTTATATAATGTAACTCAAAAGAGATTACTCATCTGATGGTTTAAGAGCAAAACTCAGCACGCTAGGCCACTACACACTGGTGATCAAATGTAGCACACATTCCTTATGAAAATGTCTTTTTGTCTTTTTTAACACACCAGATTTATTTTAGTTGGAGTACGCTGCCAGCTCTCCACTACGTCTTCCCACACAGAATAGAAACATTCCAATGAAACAGAACAGGTATCTTGAGCACCTGAATAATACAAAACTCAAAGGAACACACCATGTCTTCGGTAGATTATCCTGCTGGTGTGATGAGAACATGGACACCCAAAATCATTCATGTCTCCTGGGCAGATCCTTGGCTCCAGCGCTTCATGCCAGTAGGCTCCGTGCTGACGCAAACACATAAGCAAACCGCTCTGTCGCACGATAGCAGGCTCCATGTCATTTTTCCCTCGCAGCCCCGCCTATACATGAAACAAACCATTGACACACAGGCACCAGAAAATGATTAGTTGGGGAAATCTGTCAATCATCAATCTGTGCTTGTTGCCATGAAAATGAGACAGCTGTGCGATATACCTCCACATTGTCACCTACACTGGTTGGTTCTGTGTAGGCTCCATCATGCTTTCAGAAAACGCAAAGCAAATCTACCTGTTTCTACACATCAAGTATGTGTGTACTTGATGCACTACTGTACTGTCTTGACTTTTGTTCTTTTATTATGTATATTGCTCCGGTTATAAACTGAGGTATTGGCATGGTGCCAGTAGATGGCACAGAGTGTACCCGCAGCTAATGTATATTGTATCAACCCCAATAAGCATTGTTGTAGCAAAGACACACTATAAGGAAGACAAAAAAATGTCTTATGTCACTCAACAGAAAATTTTAATTGTTTGTTGACGTATTTGTTATGTATGTGTCCCAAATACTAGAATCCGCAGAACTCTTATCTGTTATTATTTTTAAACAAAACAATTAACGCTATAGAAAGATTGACACAGTGAAGACAAGAGACCAATGACTTCTAACATTTGTGTCCAGTGACGTCTAGTTCACACTGTACAACCTCATTTTCCACTCGCGACGAAAAAAAGCTGCGCCAAATCGACGTTGGCCTCGGCCCTGGCAAATCGGCTCTCGAGCGCTATGTGTGAACTGTTCAAAGACGAGAGCCGAGACGTCAGCTGATGCATCGCGGACAGACACCAGATATCTAGGGATAAATATCTGGACCTGTCGGGGAGTCTGTCAGGGAGTTCCAGCCAAAGAGAGCGCAAGACATGGGTTACAATAGTAGCTAAACTGTATGTGTTGGGTTTGCATGGACCAAAGTTGTTGAGGAAACAGGCTATAAATAGAAAAGATGTGCAGAAACTAGTTAATTTGAGAACACATGTGCCCTAGACAACATCAACAATCTTGGCTACAAGGAAAGTTCAAAAACAAAAAAATCTGTCTTGTGCATGGTATTACGTCCTTTCCCATGTTGCTTCTTGCAAGTGTTTTCGCAACAAATGGGAATTTGGAGAGAAGACATACTCATTTGGGATTCCTCATGGTGAAAGATCTTGTGGTGTGTGACCACTTTCGCCAGTCCGTCATTTAGTGTGAAAAACACAACGTCTTCAAAACTCCTGACAACAAGAGAGAAAGTTGTGTAGTATGAACTTGGCTTAAGGTTAACTTGTAAGATGTGATGGACTTACCATCTGGACGTTTGCATTTAATACATATCATTTCTTTTTTTATGTTTCTGGGGGATAAAATACTTAGAAGCTAGGTGTGTAGCTTACTGACTTGCAGGACAACACACCCTGACATGTTAGCATGTGACTATATATCAAAAGTAAAACAAAATAACGTGATCTAATATCTATCTTCTAAAATGACCTTGTTGAATGATGTACAGAGAAATCTTAATCTTGACGGCCATCCATTATGGCAGAATGGATGTCTCTATAGAGGGTTATTATGAAGACAGAGTTCATGGTTAATGGCAACCTTTTGATTTATTGCCATTGAATGAGTCACTCCCTGTCCTAGAGGTGACCCCTTTTGCAAATAGATTTCTAGAAATGGGAGGCTTATTAGATTGAATAAAATAGCATTAAATGAATGCTTAATTAAATGTTAGTTGTTAATTATGTATCTGTTCAATTCCCATGCATACACATATTCACAGCACTATTTGTGAATCCCTAAACTAGGGATCCTAAATGGCCAGCGGCTCTCCACCAAAATCATTTTTTTTTTTTAGTTAATATAAATCCCAATGAAGATGACCTTAATGTACTGTCTAAAAATCAATACCATCCATTTTGAGAGAGGCCTGCCAACCGATACTGGGTCTCACTCGGCCGCAGGCTGTTTAATAGGTCACAGTGTGGAGAGTCCCTGGTGCTGAAATGAAGTCTATAATCACTTACACAGCTCTTATTATTAACTTTGTTTGCTTGATTTTTTTATGGGGGGGGGGGGGGGGGGGCTGACATAAACATATAACAAATAATCGTTGACCTTTGTTCATTAAAGTTCTTTAACATATTTTTACTGACTTAAGCCTATGCTTGATTTAAATAACTTTCGAGCCATGTGGTAGTAGGCTACTCTCAAGCAGTGTTGTAGTACTAGAGATCGGTCTCGGTCTCTGGCTCACTTTTTGAAGGCCAACATGCTTCACGCGTACTCCAAGAAAACCAGGGAGACAGGAAAAGAAGCCCTATCCCTCCGGGAGAAGATGTCAACCAAATCTTCTGTTATAAAATTTGTCTTCCTAAACTACAAAGAGTTATTTTGCAAAACAGGGTGCAAAAGAAAACACATCATTTCAAGGACTCTCACTGGCCTGGTTATGGTCTTGACTTGGTCTCAACCCTCACAGTCTTGGCCTTGTCTTAGTCCCGATAAGCTGTGGTCTTGGTCATGATTTGGTCTTGGTTAAGGTGGTCTTGACTACAACACTGCTCTCGAGCTGTTAGCCACTTAACCTCTCTTCAACCCCGCCAACCCCCCACCACCCCCCACAAACACACAAACACCTACACACATACACACAAATATAAAGAAATTGAATCAAATGAGTTGGCTAGTGGTCGTCCATTTGGATCAGACTACTAAATCAAACTATTTGACATAAATGGGTCATAGTGGAAGACAATTAATTCCGCAAATAGGACGCCATGTCCACATATTTCATCGTCTCTAGATTAACAATGTATACAATGAGTTTCATATCGCCATGATAGTTGCCATTCCAGATCCCAGAAGTCGTACTGTGGCTTCCCGCGGGTTCACTGTTGCACATCCATCTCGGCAGGCCCAAAGGCGTTGCATTGTCTGGTCCCAGCTCAAGATGGCAGCAGGAAGGGGGCAGAAGTGAGCGTGTGCCACATATTGTAGTCAACTTTGTAGAATTTAAAACTGCCTCAGAGTCATCAGGGGAGGAAAGCCGCAATTTTACAACATGCTTCCCTCTGATGGTTGGAGTTATGGAAGCCCAAACGTTTGCATCACAACTTCAAGCAACAACCAGAAAGCTTCGGTGAACCGCAAAAGATATCACAGCGTCAACACGCAAGCTGGGTTTGAGCAGAACAGTCAAATGTGGTGGTAGCTGGATGATCTGAATTCAACCACAACTCTCAGATCCTCAGCGAATGCTGCCTGAGACACAATATTTTCTCTGCACAGTGCTGTTTACTCCTGTTGTATCGATTGCTGTTGGTCAACCGTGCAATTACACAGGTCAAAATTCACCAAAGTTCAACTTTAAGTTATTATATTGCCTATTTTTTGCCAATGATTGATTCCGCTGATTGTGGCTGTTCCATTGAAATTAACTTGACCACAGAATTTGGGAGTTTTAAAAGCTAGTATGACCTGGCCTCAATACAGTGTAAGAGGAACCCTAAGGTGCCATCGCCTTGGTAACCGTGGATATCCCTCAATTGCAATGGCCTCTTGCACCATTCCCAGGACCACAACTGAATTTATAGCGAGCAAATTACAGCGTAGCGGGTTGCATTTTGTAGCCTTTGAGAGGGGCACATGTTCTATGTTCTTCATGGAGAAATGCCACAAGATAATAACTGTATACCGTGATTAATACATGCACATCCCGCTGACAATGATACCGAGATTAGTGGAGATAGTTTCCAAAAAAACTAGTTGAACCAAATACCAAAAAAAGAGTCAAAAACCATTAAGTGTTTACAGATTTTTTAATCTCTAGAGCATAGTATTGCTCTTTGATGTACAAAGTGTTAATGCACATTCACGGTTTATCCATGTCCCCCCGGGTCCATTCTTCTGTGCCTTTGGCTGGTACCGGACCTGCCAGGAGCCCACGAGATGGGGAAGGGGTGTTTTTCCTAGAAATAAAGATAGGGAAGATATGAATTTTGTCATATGTGTGTAATTTACTACCAAATGAAAAAAAGAGAAAAAAAAAAAGAAAAAATTCATGTTGCCCTTACCTTGGCAAGAACTCTTAGAGTCCGTCAACCAGCACCAGAGGAAGCATTACCCCACTACTTGAAGCATTGCTTTTTCCAAGAATTCACTGAACCGCTTCAGCAAATTTGCTTAATGGTTTAAGACCTCCACCTGTTAAACGTAGCATCGGTCATGAATAAAACGTTATCTGAGGCATTATGCATAATTCAGAATGGGGCAGGATAAGCTTACCGGTGGCTGAAGTAGCTTTCTTGTATGCTGCAATCTCCTGATGAGTTTTTGACAAGATGTTTTTGCAAACCACAGCAGTGAAGTTAGCAATAATATTGTTTGCAATTTCTTTCTTTTTTTTCTGTAATTCCCTTTTATTTTTTGATCCATAAAACCCCCCACCAAATCATCAAATTGAATGTGACTTTGACATCAAAATTCCACAACAAAGTTCAAGATCTAAAATTGCCACCCAGCTGAGCTGTGTCTGAGCCCTGTTGGCAGGGCCGGCGGTAAGGGTTGCCAGGTTGCCACTGGCAACCATTTTAAGAAACCAATTCTTGGCCTTTGGTTACCATCAGTGGTATCCACTTTTTAACATACAAAAAATAGGGAGAGCAAATAGCAATTTGTCCACCCCAGTCTCTGCAGCTGAATGTGAGAGGGAATTCAGCTGTCTCAGCAGAATCAAGGTGGACTGGAGGTCATCTCTGAAAGTAGAGATGGTGGACTATTGATGTCGGGGTCACTTGAGGGACCCACAATCCAAGACTTCAATAGTGAGGGGCAAATGTATCTGTGGTGGGAATCGGTGACTAAAAATGGCAACCAAAAGCCGATGCCTGATTGCCAGCGGGGCAAAAACTTTAAAAGTAAGTTGGAACCCCTGGCTGGGTCCCTGCTGTCAGATTGGTTGGTTTGTGATCCCATCCCTTGATGACATAGTGAATTTTCCCTGCCTCGTAGCGCCCTAAGCACATTGTGTGGAAACCAGCTGCAATGGTTTATCTTTCCATGATCACTGCATGGGCATTTGATTATGTAAGCTGAAGTGGTTTACTGGTGTCGCTGGATGTTTTTATTGACCCTGTGCACCACAAATAAGCTGCTCCTAATTTGACATGTATGAGTAAATGTGCTTAAGTTATTTTCTAGTATTGGCTCAGCACACTTAGGCCATGCTCACATTTTCAGGTGCTCAGCTTGATTTGGAGGTAAAGAAGAAAAAAAAAATTCAGTTGCCTTAAAGAGCAGGTGTGAAGGGTTTGGCGGCATATAGTGTCTAGGTTGCAGATTGTAACCAACTGAAACTTCTCCCTCATGCCAAGAGTGTAGGAGAACTTCATTGGCCGAAGCAAAAAAAGGCGACTGGCCCTATCTGGAGCCTGTGTTTGGTTTGTCCATTCTTGGCTACTGTAAAAACATGGTGGTGCAGCATTGATATCAGATCACTGAGGGAAATCAGGCTTTGGTTTCACAAAAGATAAGGTGTTAAGATGTGGTCGGATTTTTAACCAATTTTATTAGCTCCTAACATATTATGGAATTGTAAGAGTTGAATTTACATTATGACATGGTTCCATGAATACTTTTTGCCATACACATCTAATTCAGAGGAGCTAAAACACTAATATTATGTCTCACAATATTATTTTTGAACCATTGATGTGGGTGGGTAGTTGGCCAAGCTCAGCCAGAAAAGAAATGTGTCATAGGCTAAGAAACAAGTAGAAAGAGTAGAAAGTATAAATACATAATCATAAACACATATTTTTGAGAAATGCAGTGGGTGAGCAGCTTCTGTTGTGTGTTGGTGCCATTATAATTTGCACCCAAGTGTATAATACATTTACAGTGGAAACTGTCTGTGGCAATCTCCAAGCCCATTTGTTCTCACTGAAAATGTACATCTTCTGGATCATAAATCGTCATAAACGGTCCACAGATGAAGCAAATCTGCGTATCAGTCACTTAGTAACACATTTTAACTTGTTAGCTTACAGAAAGTTATGTGGCAAACTACTTCTTGGCGGGGAGCTTAAAAAATGAAGTGATCAATATCAAAAATGTTACATTATTTTTGTGTAGAGCAATACATATTGCAGTGTATCATTATTTGACTTTTACATTTTTTAATATTCCACAGTTAATAACAGGTAGACTATGGTTTCTTTTTTTTTTTGAAAGGCTTCACAACTTCTTACACTAACACAACAGGCCACTCTAGTTTTTAATAAACATCACTGTAACAGAAGAGAATTGGGCACTTATGGGGACTATTTTCAGCTGTGGACAAAACAAAAAACACCTTTTCTAACAGTCCAGTGTTTGTTTCATCTGCCCACCCCCTGACCTCAGCAGACTAAGTTAAGAAAGTGATTTTAATGGCTCAGCGCTCAATGGCACATCATCACCATCCCCATCCTTGCATTTCAATTTAGTTAGTTTCAGTATCAGACGTTGGACAGAATTATTTTTGGCTACGACGATGCACTGCTGCGAGCAGTGATTGATCCTTTTTCATCCTGCTGTTATTTGTCCCAGGTCGACATCGTGCTTAGGCACTCAGGAAAAAAAATACCCTCTAAAAATAACTTGAGTGCATCTCGTCTGCAAGACATTTTGGAAATCTGTTTTCTGACATAGGACACAAATGCATGTGAATGAATGGCGGTTGCACAGTAAAATGAGGGTCATGGGGAGGAGGGTGCGGGGGATGGGCGGGGGGATGTGCGGGGATTACGTGTGTGTCATTACACCCATGGACAGCTGTGGGTGTAATAAATATGATGAAACAGTGGAGGGGGAGAGAAATGAGGGCTTTGTGGGTTTTTTTTCTCGTGTCTGCTCTGTCCAATTTCAGGGAGGGAAAGTGAATGCATATCAAACACTCACCAAGCCCGCTTTGACTTTGCAGCAGTTCATCACGAGTCGAGTCTATCTGCAAACAATAAAGCTGCAACATTCTACTCCACCTCCTAATGGTCTCCTTCTGAACTCCTCCACTTCATCCTTGCCTCCTCTTGGCCTCTCACCTCTCCTTTGCCTCCTTCTATTTCAGTCCCAACCCTCCTCATCTCCTCACTTCCTCCTGGCCCTATTCACACTTCCATCAGCCTCCTACCCAGCACCTCCTCACCCTCCCCCCTTCTTCTTTTCATATTCTTCCTACCCCCCCCCCCCCATCCCCCTCCTCCTGCCCCCTCTCCTAAATCTATCCCTCCCTCCTCTTGTCCTCTCCCCTGGCCTCCCCTCTGCACTGCAGCACCTATACAGTCATTAATCTCCAAGGTCCCCTTAGTGCGACACACAATGTGTGTGTGTGCGTGTGCATGCACGGGTGTATATGTGTAGCACACACTCAACACTCTTTGAAAGGTCACATGTGCTATTAGAGGCAGATTTATACGTTTGTCTCCGCAACGGTGCATGTGACGTCAATTTTTGACAAGATTTGTTTTATTTCCCAGGTTGCCCTCCGGGGGGACGGTTTCACTAGTTTCTCTGATTAAACACCATGCTTTTACGGCGACCCACGCATGACCATGTGAGAGCCTCAGAGGGACTTGCAAATGCATCCACAAATTTGACCGTCGGTTTGTTGAGACATGACGAAGCCGTGGGTCACACAGAGTCCTAGTTCTCAGAGCCTCTTCTCTTCCTTTCTACAGCAAATCCATCACTTGTGTAACTTGACTTTCAATGACAAGCTCTCATGTTAGCCTCTTAAAGTGGTCAGATGGATTTTCTCTGGCTGTTGGCATTTTTCAAATCATGATGATCATGACAGTTGTTCTGGTGTTGATACCAGTATCGCCTCATTTACAGCTATCAACGAGTGTGCAGGTCCATGGGCCGATCTGCTGTTACGTTATCATCATCTATCAGCTCGTATATGCCACACAGAACCAACTACAACAGGCGTCTCTTGCTTCCAGATGCGTACATCGCGCCTGATCGGTACTGTCATGTGCATCTCCCGACCGACATTAAAAAGTTGCGAGACGGCTCCCTTGTTGGCTACTTCCATCATCGACTGCAGAAAGAAACCCATCGACTGCAGAAAGAAACCCATCGACTGCAGAAAGAAACCCATCGCTGCGTCCGAAACACAGACTGTTCATAAGAAGTGGACGTAATCATCTTGATGTTTCCCATTGGTTTGCCGTTTCCCGATTTTAAGCCTCGATTTGGGCGATTTTGCCATCACCATCTTGGATTACAACCGGCGCCATGTTGTTTTTCGCAAACCAATGAACAGAAGTTACCATATTTGAAACATAGACGTAGCAACGCCATATGCGGCTCCGGCATCGACCTGTCAATCACAGTAAGCCCGCCCTAAAGCATACCCTGCTTTATGGTCTTTTGGACTCTAAATGGACCATCATTTACTAAATGAACATCATGCTGTATTGAAGAAGACTTGAAACTAGAGATTGAGACCATAAACTTGTTTATAGAAGTAGCTTATGAGAGAGCCGTCTCCCTTCTATCGCATCTCTGTAGAGAGTTTCGCATTTTCAATACTAATCGGGCAAGTTCTAGCGATAAGCTGCTAGGTGATTTTGGTATCAGAAATTTGATGGTTTCTGTTTGTAGTCTGAGAAGTAGTGACTAATCATGTTCAAGCAGGCTTTTGTTGAATGCAGAAGACGCAAAAGAAGTGAAAAGCATCGACAGTGACTTTTTCTCCCATTTTCATTAGCTTTGTGATTTTATGTTACCACATGAGAGGCACAACCTCAATCAACTGTTTTTTTGTGTTATCACGTAAGAATGTATTTGCAAACCAGGTGATTGTGTCTTTAGTAAGTTAAAATCTGGCACCTTACATGGACATCAAAAGTGTGTTTTCAACATCTCCATCATCCATTATCATCCTAGCTCTGTTATGCATCCCTCTCCTTCCTGAAATGCTTCTTTCTTTTTGTTCAGATCTATTTCTATTTATTAATATTATATATACTTTAAAAACTTTTCATCAGACATTTGTGGAGAGTTCTAAATCTAGTTTTACAAAATGAAAATCAAGTAAGGGGAAAATAGCTGGAGAGCCGAGAGCAAAATAACTAATAAATAAATAACAATAGGTAAGTGAAAATCTTTAACATAGTTCCTAAATCAAAATAATACTTGTAGTACTCTTAAAATTAATACATATAATACAAGCTAAAAGTAGGTAATGCTCAATAGATCAATAGGAATTTATCATATCCAACTTCTAAGTGGAAAACTATATTCCCTAGGTTTAACAGCAGATTATTTGCAGCATGACATCCCAGCTAAGCAATAGTCATGTGACACACACACCAAGGTAGGTAGCGGGAACCTGAGCACACACAAGAGCCATGTAGGAGGTCACATGACCACACACACCGACGGGAACATGGGAGCAGCGGTCAGATTGTCATGATAACACAGCAAAAAATCACCAGGCTTAAAGCACCAGACTTTAGATCTTGCGTGACAAAACACATAACAAACGAAAGCCCGCGTGGAATGTACGGAACTGGCGCTGGTTATCGAGGCCCTGTTTGCATGGGGAGAGGGGAGACAGAGAGAGCGGACTGTGTGAGTAAATGGGTTGACAAAAGTGGAGAGAATAGGATGTCCATGTTGTGCTTTCCTATTTTTTCTCTCCCTTCCATGATTAATACAATAATGCCTCCACGCTTTCAATCCCAAATACCAAACTGTCAAAAGAAATCAGATCACATCCTCCCTCTCTCTCTCTCTCTCGCCCTTTCTCTCTCTCCCTCTTTCTCTTTCTCTCTCTCCCTCACTCTTCCCTCTCTCTCTCTCTCTCCCTCACTCTCTCTCTCTCCCTCCAGCAGCTGTACGAGGTTGCATGACAACAGCAAGCATTTCAATTGTGAGTCACAGTGCAAAAGAGGGGGATAAAAGTGATGATGATGATGATGATGATGATGATGATGATGATGATGATGATGATGATGATGATGATGATGATGGGGAGGATGGCCACCACTTTGAAAAAAAACACACCTGTCCCATCACTATTTAAAGCTGCACTAATCAATGGTTTTATTTGAACAATTAGAGCTGCAACGATGAGCCGATTAGTTGTGGCTATTAAAATAATCGCAAACTTTTTTGATAATTGGTTTGTCATTCTTTAAGAATTACAAATATTCTCTGTCTCCAGCTACTTTAAGATGTGTTACACCTCTCACCATTAAACTGAACGTCTTTGAGTTGAGGACAAAACATGGTATTTGAGGACGTCATCGTAGGCTTTTTCACCATTTTTCACCATTTATTACATTTTATAGCCCAAACAACCCAACAATTACTCTTAGAAATAAGATGAATCTACAATGAAAATAATTGTTGGTTGCAGCCCTATTAACAATGGATCATACAACTGTGTGTAATGTGAAAGGAGTCACTCAAAGTTTCCCCAGAAGCAAAACCCCATGTGCAGTATCAACAATAGCATACTCAGGGGGGCTAATTCAGCTTTAGATTACATTTAAGAAGTTTGAATAAAATTCCTCAAGAAACAGGACCAATGACTAAGATTTCTCTGTGTCTGCGAGTTCTGTTAATAGTAGGGCTGTACCAAAGAGTGCAAAACTTCATTCATAACTTTGAAATTCAACATTTGAATGCTGCACAACGGGGTTTATTTGGTTTCGCATATCTATTTTTTGTGTTTAAACCGGGCATTTGTGATAAGTTGCTGATAAACACTTGTATTATACTACTTTGGAATTAGGTTTCAGTGGTGGCTGTATAGGATTGTTTCCGATCCAAACATTTCTAATAAGTCCACATGTCAGCATTTATTTATTTGTTTGCTCCCCCGCCTGCAACACACAAATAGAGGCTCGCACTGCCGAGTTATATTCATTAGAGCAAGATGCTTTAATAAAAAAATGTAATCCAAGGACTGTCTTTTTTCAAATTGAGGATTTTTTTAAGGTGACGAAGCTTCATTCAAAAACCTTCAAAAATGACATTCACGCACAGCCCTTGTTGACAGCCAATTGTCTAACACATTTATTTACAATATCAGTGTAATAATGCCAAAAAATGTCAGATGCTGTTTTGAGCTTATTGGCTGCCCCCAACAAACCAAATAATCAATGAATGCAGCTTTAAATCTCTAGAAATAGTGCGCGATTGCTGCCATTGCACCTACAGACTGCATGCCTCCAAACATAGTGTCAAAGCCTGAAAGCAAACTAAAACCACACATTCATGCAACAAAAGGCTTTTAATTCTACCTGTGCATTAATGTTACATCATATCATAGCCATGTCAAGTAATAATCTATAAGCAGTCTCGGTCCTATCCCTCCATTTTGTGCACTCTCATGTAGTGTGGTGTGTCCCATTTCTGTTCGGGATGAAGGGGTAGCGGATATCAAGAGTCCAGATGGTCCGCCAAATGGAGCATTTCCACATGCATAGTCAAATCGAATGAGAGATTATATTGCAACAGCGGCTGAAGAATGTGTACAAATGTAGCTTAAATGTCTTTATATAATGTTGGAAATGTAAAATCAGATGGGCAATTTTATGCACAGGCAGTGGGTTTCTGTTTGTTACTAATTCTTCATGATGAGTATCTGACAATTGCTGTGTGTTATCTTGTGTCATGGATGAGCTGGACTACAGCTACCTCATGACTCTGATACCTACAGTAGTTTCCATTGTCCATTACTGTAACTGACATCAGGCCCCTGGCCCTCGTAGCTCCATTCCAAAGGGCCATTAGCCAATCAGGAGCACTTTGAGACGAGTGATAGAGTTACAGGAGAAGTAATGGAGTAGGTGTTACTTTCACGTGAGTCTATATCTACTTACATTCTTAGTACGATTGGTAAATCTGCACAGGCGTCTAGAATTCTCCTTTTGCAGAAACATTAGTGAGTCATATCACTCTGAATGGATATAAGTTAGCAAGAAAAAATGTTAAACTTAGCACGTGACAATGCTTTGTGTTTGCATTTTAGCAATCTGCACATGTTAATGCAATTATGCTAAATTTGACATGTAAAAATGATCATGGTAGTACAGCAAAGGCCCAAATTAATTAATTGAGTTCATCCATTGAAAGCTAGTCAATAAAAATACAAGATGTTACATTGTACATACGGAGTGTTAACGTGTTAAATACTCACACGCAACTGTTAGCACGCTAATGTAGTGAATGTTGCACGCCAAACCCAATCATAATCCCCTGCACTGTAACAGGCTAATGCTAGCATAGCATGCTAATGTAAGCATTGAGTTCAATGCACAGCGTAGCCTGTTGACACATTCACACTCAGAACAGAAATAATAGAAAAACATTATGATGTCACAACATACCACTAGTTTTCACAGCATATAAATTACAAAGTTAGCATAAATATTTTTTTTGTATTGCATTCTGACATTATACCTAATTGTTAGTTGATTACTTTAAGCAGTTACAAAAAATATTTTAGCATAAGCTTTGGGTTTTAGATTGGAACGTGTTCATGTTAGTATTGGATTTTATCCCCAATGGACTGCAGACAATAGTGTGTTTTCAGCCATTTTAGCACCAGTATGTTGATACTGTTGCAGTCCATTTCCACCTGGTAGCAGCCATCCAAAATCCCATAAATCTCATCCTCACCATTACAGCTAGCTGAATGAACCAAATATGGCGTAACATTGTGTTGCTGTAATGGTGGATGAAAGGGAATGACAGGAAAGGAGGATGTGTTGGCGCCACCAGATAACTCAAGATGATTTCAAGATGCATATGCATATGTGCAATTAAAAGCTATAAAAATTAAAAATATTAAAATATTTGTTTCTTAACAAAATATGAGGTTAAAGTGATTCCAGTATGTTTTAGTGCCATTTTGAGAGTTAGTTTTGAACATTTTGGATAATCATTGGGAAAATGTCATGAATCGCAATTATTTTCATTTGTCCCATGCGTACACCAGGGGCCCTCGTAAAAGATTAATCCCGCCATGATTGGGTAATGAAATCAACACTATTCACCAGTTAGAAACTGGTAAATACTGCTCAGGTTCAGGATCCGGTTTTGGTAGGATCCAATATATATTCAGCCCTGATGAGTCATTCTTTGCATCAAGGCTTCTTTTAAACAGAAATTAAAAAAAAAAATTCTAAAAAGGAAACCAATGAATTGTTCCACCTCATCACTATTTTGGTAACTAACGCTAAGTCATTTTTTATCCGATCACTCGATTAATCGATGGAACTTGGTCCAGATTTGTCTGACTGGTTTTGAAATGAGAACCATGGAATCATCACACAAAGCGGCAGACGGCATCCTCACCATCAATCTTCTCCAACACATAACACAGCCTAAACAGAGACCTCTATAACACATCATAACCTCTTAGACCATATTAAAACATTGGATCATACTTTTTATGCTGCCAAGAGCCGGCATGATTAATCAGGTTGTTGATCATTCAACAGAAAATGAATTGACAACATTGAAGTCATATATCATGTCAAATGCTAAACATTGTTTGCTTTCCACTTCTCTGTTTCACATCATTGTAAGCTGAATATCTTTGAGTTTTATGGCTTAAGAAAGAAATAAAACTTCCAAAACACAGTTAGGTGTTTATTAAAAAATGTCTCTTTGCGTATGTAGATTTCTGTTAAAATCACCAAAAGTTCCCATTAGGTAATGCCTCATTTGCATAGCAAAAAAAACACGTCAGAAAACTTGTTATACAAAATATAATTGTCTTAATATAAGTAATCAACTGGAGAAGTTTCATGGTGATAGCTATTAGGTATTTTTTTTTTTACCCTTTTCACCTGTAGTGGAATTTTACAATTCATGAGTTTTTTCTCAGACTCTGAGCCAGAAATCTCCAATTCAGTAGCTTTAACATACACCAAACTTTACAGTTTCATTCCTGTCCATATTCAGAAGATTTTTCCAGACAGCTTTTGTTCACACATTACTCATAGCTAGATTTATAGAACATTTTGTTCCCCGAAAAAGTGACACAAAATGTTATTTTTATGGATATTAACAGTAGTTCCTGATTGTATGCAGTGATTCAAAGAGATACTAAAAAAACCTTCTGTTAAAAACATTAGATTTTTTTTTACCTGGCTTAATCCAATGTTCAGATTGGTACGAATGTAGGAAAATTAGCACATATTTTATAAAATCAGCAAATGTTAAGCCTATTCACCTGGGATGTCTCCTCTTAATCTGAAAAACAACAGTCAGATTAATCTAAGGCTGCAACTAAGGATTAAATTGACTCAGACATCAGTAAATCTGGGTTATTTTGAACATAAATGTCAGAAAATTGAAAAAAGCCCATCACAGAGTCCAAGGTCCAAAGACATTTAGTTTGCAATGATATTAAACGGAGAAATAGATCTCACTGTGGACATTTTTTGCTGGAGAAGAGACTTGAACGGATGAGGCCAATTATTTACACCACTATTGAGCAATCGACCAATTGGTTTCCAATCCCACTCTGACATGACCACCATCACAAATAGCTGCAGACTGCATCCTCACCACCAGCATGCCACTGCTGGTGTTTCTGTTATTTTGTCCTGATTAACAGAACATGTTGTCCAATACAATAGTACATCCACAGCAGCCATCTCTGACACAGCCCCAAAAAATTAAATAGATTTTACATTACATTAGATATCATATTTGAATCGATCAAAAACATGATTAGAAGTAGAAGTTTGAATGGTTTACAAGTATTCTATTGTTTGTTTATGCATTCCAAGTTGTCATGCATGGTCTCATCTGTCATTATGGTGTGTTACGGGAGCAGCTGATAGAAGGGATGAATGGGGACTAAATTGAATATGACCATAATGACCTTAATGTCATCCAGCATTGTAGTATGTGTTCATCTGGCAGCCTCAGGAGAAATAAACACAACGGAACATAATGATGCTGTGGAACTGTTCAAGGTTTCAGCTCCGTATACTGAGCAGCGGCGTGTGTCGTCATGATGCCGTGATAACCGAGGCACGGCAGATATGAAAGAGCCTAAATAATCCCACAAGGTCACCGGGCCGTCATCACCGAGAAGCCGCAAACACGTTTTAAATGTGATTACATAACATCATTGGTCATTTTAAAAAAAATCAAACAATACCATCAAATCCGATACGTCACAATGTACCCCCGCGGGCCTACCGAGCACCGCGGAACACCGCACGCGCTCCAACAGCCCCCGCATAGGAGGGATGCTGTAGATCTGGTAATTTTCCTTCACGCAACCTGCGGGACGGCGCAGAGCACTGCCCGTTTATCTTAACCGTTTATCTTAACCGTTTATCTTAACCGTTTATCTTAACCGTTTATCTTAACCGTTTATCTTAACCGGCAGCCGCTCCGCTCTCGCTGGTCTTACCGCGGATGGTGGCCGGCGGCGGGGTCCTTGGTGTCGGCGGTCGGAGGAGACAGGATGGCAGGTCTGTACCGCGGTGTTTTGATGCACGAGCTGCACAGTTCCGGTGATGAATGAAAGACGGGGCAGACCGGCCGTGTAGGGGCGACTCGCTGGCGACTCCGACGCGAAAAACCACAAGCCCCGCCCCTCCCAGTTCTACGTCAAGACCCTCCGTACTGGACTCACTGGAGCGGCTCATCACCGCAGCCCTCCCCCTCCGCTATGTGTGTGTGTGTGTGTGTGTGTGTGTGTGTGTGTGTGTGTGTGTGTGTGTGTGTGTGTGTGTGTGTGTGTGTGTGTGTGCGTGTGCGTGCGTGTGTGTGTCAGTATCAAAGGGACGTGCGGAGACTTCCAAGGAGCACGAGCGGTGTCATCTCATTTCTGCCTTTTTTTTAACGTTAATTTTTCGTTAGAGCGGCAGAGTTTTGGATAAAAATGCCATCAGACCTACTTCAATAAACTAAGGGATAATACACACTATGAATAGCATAAACACATAAGAATGGCTCTTCCTTTGATATGAATTACAAAAACAATGTGGTGTATTTTCAGACCCTCAAAAGCAGCTGATGCTGGCGTTTGTATCTCAATAAGGCTTCTAAGCTTCAAAGATATGGAATTCAGGATGTCATCTCAAATGATATGTTCAGGGAAAGCAATTTGTTCATGAGGTGCCACAAGGATCTATTCTTGGCCCACTGATTTTTATGTAAAATTGATGTCCACTAGTGCAGC
This sequence comes from Anoplopoma fimbria, assembly GCF_027596085.1. Classification (NCBI taxonomy): domain Eukaryota; kingdom Metazoa; phylum Chordata; class Actinopteri; order Perciformes; family Anoplopomatidae; genus Anoplopoma; species Anoplopoma fimbria. Next base: position 11,796,864 of record NC_072455.1, read on the forward strand.
ACCTGTTCTTGGCGTAGCTGCTCAAAACGCAAGGTGTTTTGTTGGCACAACTTCCCAAGAAGTACTGCCTTTAGAGTTGTCGAGAATCGCCCACCGCTTGTTGGATCATGTTTTTCCATTGGGGGTAAGTTACCAGTTTAAAGTGACCTATAAAAGTGCCTTCTGAAGAAAAAAGAGGAAAGATGGTCTCAAGCGAAACAGTAGGGGTGCTCTGTAGGTAGTGGGGGGGATATGTCCCCGTCGGTGAAATCTTTGTCTCGGCCCAGGTCCACACTGCTGATGGGACCACAGTCACATTGATTCAAAAGAAAGTAATTTAGCTCATTTGTGCTCCCATGGTATAATAGGTCAGACCTCCCGGGTCAAAAACAGAACATGACGTTCCGTTCCCAAACTCGCTGACGTCATTCCATCTTTATTCCTGTATGTGCAATCTCTTTTTAATGCTTTGTTGCATATTATTTATTGTGGACATTTCATTATGACTGAACACGCCATTTTCAAACTCAAAGTAAAATATTTGACATACTACATTGTTATATATAGAGAGGTATTTCCCAAAAAATGTTTTAAACTAAAACAGCAGTTAATAAACTTTAAGAACTCCAAATATAGTGTCCCTCTACTGACACAACTTCCCCCAAAAATCTGGAGCTGCTATTGTGTATGGAAACTCATAGCACAATGAACAGATAAATGAATGAAACTTTTATTATTGCATACATGCATAGGACTATCCCAGCTTTAAGGACACTACAGGTTCATCCAGATGCATCGTGCAGAATACTATGGAAGCCCAAAGAGGACTCTTAATTCAAACTTGAAAATGTATTTCACAAAAGCATTTTATTTTTCCTCACATGGTAATGTAATTTGAGTAAAAAAATATGCCATTTTCATTTTCACCTACTAATTTTTTATTTTTGTTTTGGTCACAGAACGCCCATGACCATAATAAAATTAAAATGGAAAATCTGTTTGACAACAAAATCTTAAAGTCATACCCAGCTGTTAAGTGGAAAACACTAAATGTTAATAATGTTGAAAAAAATGGAAAATTAAAATGAAAATAAAAAATATATCCTAATTTTCCCTTTATGCAGGCAATTTTTAAGCAATATTAAAGTCAAAATGGAAATGTAACTTTCTAACAATTTAAAAATTAAAACAGCATTTGATGACTCATTTTCAGTTTCACAGTTGTGAATATGCAATTTGTGTTTGAAGTGTGAAAATTAAATACTGAACAGTTTTTCCATTTTTTATTTCAATGTGGTCAGATGACCCTTAGACGTATGTAAAAATAGAAATTGGATATTGCATTTTCATTTCGACATAAATAACACAAACATATGTGGAGATTTACAACACTTGGAGGTATAACATTTACATTTTCAAGTCTACATTATGATTTGAATAAAGTCCTCTGTGGGCTTCCATAGTATCGACTTTCATACAATAAGCCACAAAACAACTTTCACACAAAAAAGATCCATTGTCCGTAACAAAAAATCACACTTTATAGTACTCAATTAATCAGAGTAAATTCCATCTTGTCTTCTTTTTCAGGCTTTTGGATGCATAGTTCTCTTAAATCGGTCAAAATCTCATCTGCCCGCTAACTGACTGGACGGTGGTGTAAACTCCTGTACGCAGCAAGAGATTACCTGAGAATGAAATAGGTCATATAGTGTGTGTGAGTGACCAAAATATATCTCTGAATTGGTGAGTTGAGTGAACTTTCCTCCCATTAGAAGAAGCATTGTGAGGAATCTTGGTGAGCTCAGGCGGACATTCAACTCAGCATACTGATAAAACAATCATATGAATAAAATAAATAAATAAGATAAAACATATAATATCTAAAATGTTACAATTGAGGAGTCAGATAACCTAAAAAAATTACACAATAAAGGAAAACTATAGTGGCCAGTGAAGTATTTGTGGAAAATGACTATATACAGTCAGATCCATAAATATTCGGACATTGACACAATTTTCATCATTTTGGCTCTGTACACAACCACAATGGATTTGAAATGAAACAATCGAGATGTGCTTTGAGTGCAGACTTTTAGCTTCAAGTTGAGGGTATTTACATCCAAATCAGGTGAACGGTGTAGGAATTACAAGACATTGTATACGTGGTCCCTCCGTTTTGAGGGGACCAAAGGTAATTGGACAATTGGCTGATCAGCTGTTCCATGGCCAGGTGTGTGTTATTCCCTCATTATTTAATTAACAAGGAGCAGATAAAAGGTCTAGAGTTCATTTCAAGTGTGGGATTTGCATTTGGAATCTGTTGCTGTCAATTCTCAATATGAAGTCCAAAGAGCTGTCGCTATCAGTGAAGCAAGCCATCATTAGGCTGAAGAATCAAAACAAACCCATCAGAGAGATAGCAAAAACATTAGGTGTGGCCAAATCCACTGTTTGGTACATTCTTAAATTGAAAGAAAGCACTGGTGAGCTCAGCAACACCAAAAGACCCGGAAGACCAAGGAAAACAACTGTGGTTGATGACCGAAGAATTCTTTACCAGGTGAAGAAAAACCCCTTCACAACGCTCTCCAGGAGGTAGGCGTATCTGTGTCAAAATCAACAATCAAGAGAAGACTTCACCAGAGTAAATACAGAGGGTTCACCACAAGATGTAAACCATTGGTGAGCCTCAAAAACAGGAAGACCAGATTAGAGTTTGCCAAAAACATCTAAAAAGCCTGTACAGTTCTGGAACAACATCCTATGGACAGATGAGGCAAAGATCAACTTGTACCAGAATGATGGAAAGAGAAGAGTATGGAGAAGGGAAGGAACTGCTCATGATCCAAAGCATACCCCCTCATCAGTGAAGCATGGTGGTGGTAGTGTTATGGCATGGGCATGTATGGCTGCCAATGGAACTGGTTCCCTCGTATTTATTGATGATGTGACTGCTGACAAAAGCAGCAGGATGAATTCTGAAGTGTTTCGGGCAATATTATCTGCTCATATTCAGCCAAATGCTTCAAAACTCATTGGACGGCGCATCACAGTGCAGATGGACAATGACCCGAAGCATACTGCAAACGCAACCAAAGAGTTTATCAAGGCAAAGAAGTGGAATGTTCTGCAATGGCCAAGTCAATCACCTGACCTGAATCCAATTGAGCATGCATTTCACTTGCTGAAGACAAAGCTGAAGGGAAACTGCCCAAGGAACAAGCAGGAACTGAAGACAGTTGCAGTAGAGGCCTGGCAGAGCATCACCAGGGATGAAACCCAGCGTCTGGTGATGTCTATGGGTTCCAGACTTCAGGCTGTCATTGACTGCAAAGGATTTGCAACCAAATATTAAAAGTGACAATTTGATTTATGATTATGTTACTTTGTGCAATTACTTTTGGTCCCTTAAAAAGGGGGGACCATGTATATAATTTGTTGTAATTGCTAGTGTTCACCTGATTTGGATGTAAATACCCTCAAATTAAAGCTGAAAGTCTGCACTCAAAGCACATCTTGATTGTGTCATTTCAAATCCATTGTGGTTGTGTACAGAGCCAAAATGATGAAAATTATGTCAATGTCAAAATATTTATGGACCTGACTGTATATATGACATGGTATCCCTCTTTGTCGCCCCTTATTTGATTTAGCATTGGCCGTTATATAGTATTATAAAGACGGGGCCACTAGTCATACTCCATCTGTGCTCTGTTGTCCTCTAATGTCCCACAATAGAACTGCAGTAGGTCTTTGAAGGCATCACAACTCTGATCCTGTTTAGACTGAATGCTGTCACAATATTAGATTTAAACTCCACAATTATTGTGGTCAAAAGAATTCACGATAACAGTATTATCACGACATATAGAACATTTGAAGAAAAAAAGCTAAGTGAAATTTATCTTTAAGTAATATCAATCCCCAAACATCATAGTAGTCAAAGACTGACATGGAACAGTTAACTACAAGTACTTCATTTACCTATATGATGATGCTTACATACTTTTACATAAGTAAGATTTTGAATGCAGGACATTTTCTTGTAGTGGAGTAATTTCACAGTGTGGTATGAGTACTTTTACTGCAGTACACTGTCAGTTTGAGTTGGACAGTATCTGTTTGGACGTATCATTTTAAGAAGTAACAGTATTAGGATTGTTTAAAATATGATTTTAGATTGCTGTTTAATCACTAGTGTTATCACTCCAAAAAAGCATTTCATGTCACCGTGACCACAGCCCTGACATCTCACCAATCAACACTTTTGTTCTTGTCCAGAGATAACACAATAACAGTCGAGGAGTGCCGGGGCTGCTGCTCGGTTCTAAGCCCTGACTCATCTTTATTGGTGGTTCTGAGCTGTTTCACAGACTGCTCCAGGTCATGGTGAAAGCACGCCATGTGCCCTCTGTGGCGTTCTCTCATGCTGCAATAATACAGCTCACCTGTAAGAGAAGGGTCCAGCATAAAAAAATCATCCCAGACCCCAATGCAAACTCTAAAATAAGAGCAGGTGGAAATTCACCCGTGTGCATTTCAATTTATATTTGTAATATGATTGACAAATAATCTTGAAATCAAAAACTTTATATACACTGGCATTGCGCAAATACACAGCAAATAGAGGGAAGATAATGGCATCAGTGGAATTAAATTAAAATGGATGGATGTAACTCCTCCAATGAATCGCCACCTTATCGTGGTGGAGGGGTTTGTGTGCCCCAGTGATCCTGAGAGCTGTGTTGTCGGGGGCAATAGCTCCTGGTAGGGTCTCCCAAGGCAAAGTGGTCTCGGGGGAGGGGTCAGACTAAGAGCGATTCACCAAACCCCAATGAATCGGACGATGCAAGGTTGTGGCACCTCGCCCGGAATAGGGAAACCGGGGCCCCCTCCTGGAGCCAGACCTGGTAGGGGAGCTCGCCGGCGAGCGTCTGGTGGCCGGGCCTTGGCACATGGGGCCCGGCCGGGCCCAGCCCGAAAAAGCTACATCGTGCCGCCACCCTGTGGGCCCACCACCCGCAGGGATAGGCATTGGGGTCGGGTGCAATGTGAGCTGGGCGGCAGGCTGGGGCGGAAACCTGGGCGTGCTGACCCCCGGCATCACAGACTAGCTCTAGGGACGTGGAATGTCACCTCTCTGGCGGGGAAGGAACCGGAGCTGGTGCGGGAGGTGGAACGCTACCAGCTAGATATAGTTGGGCTCACCTCCACGCATAGCACCGGTTCTGGAACCAAACTCCTGGAGAGGGGCTGGACTTTTTCCTTTTCCGGAGTTGCCCAGGGTGAGAGGCGCCGGGCGGGTGTGGGGATACTCACAAGCCCCCGGCTGAGCGCCGCTGTTCTGGAGTTCTCCCCGGAGAACGAGAGGGTCGCCTCTCTGTGACTGGGAATCGCAGGAGGAAAGTCTCTGACTGTCATTTGTGCCTATGCACCAAACGGCAGTTCGGAGTACGCGGCCTTCTTGGAGTCCTTGGGTGGTGTTCTGGAAAGGGCGCCGACTGGGGACTCCATAGTTCTTCTGGGAGACTTCAACGCTCACGTGGGTAACGATGGAGAAACCTGGAGGGGTGTGATTGGGAGGAACGGCCTGCCCGATCTGAACCCGAGTGGTGCTTTGTTGTTGGACTTCTGTGCTAGTCATGGACTGTCCATAACAAACACCATGTTTGAGCATAGGGAGGTTCATAAGTGTACTTGGTACCAGAACACCCTAGGCCAAAGGTCTATGATCGACTTTGTAGTTGTGTCATCAGACCTGCGGCCGTATGTCTTGGACACTCGGGTGAAGAGAGGAGCAGAGCTGTCAACTGATCACCACCTGGTGGTGAGTTGGATCAGGTGGCGGGGAGGCTGCCGGACAGACCCGGTAAACCCAAACGTGTAGTGAGGGTGAACTGGGAACGTCTGGCTGAGGATCCTGTCCGCAAGGTCTTCAACTCCCACCTCCGGAACAATTTCTCGTGCATCCCGGGGAGGCTGGGGACATGGAATCCGAGTGGGCCATGTTCAAATCCTCCATTGTGGAAGCTGCTGCTAGGAGTTGTGGTCGGAAGGCGATCGGTGCCTGTCGTGGCGGCAATCCAAGAACCCGCTGGTGGACACCAGCGGTGAAGGAGGCCGTCAAGCTGAAGAAGGAGGCCTTTCGGGCTTGGTTGGCCGAGGGGTCTCCTGAATCAGCAGGCAGGTACCGGTTGGCCAGAAGGGCTGCAGCTGCGGCGGTTGCTGAGGCAAAAACCCGGGTGTGGGAGGAGTTTGGCGAGGCCATGGAGAAGGACTTTCGAATGGCCTCAAGGAAGTTCTGGCAAACCGTGAGACGACTCAGAAAGGGGAAACAGGGCTTTTCTCAGGCTGTGCTCAGCAGGGGGAGAACTGCAGACCCGGACTGGGGATATTGTCGAGCGGTGGAAAGAACACTTTGAGGAACTCCTGAACCCGACCAACACGTCCTCTGTGGAAGAGGCAGAGTCTGAAGACTCAGGGGAAGTCTCGTCCATATGCCTGGCGGAGGTCGTTGAGGTAGTTAAAAAGCTCTTCAGCGGCAAAGCGCCAGGAGTGGATGAGATTCGACCAGAGATGCTAAAGGCTCTGGACATTGTTGGGCTGTCTTGGTTGACACGTCTCTTCACTGTCGCGTGGAAGTCGGGTACAGTGCCTGTGGAGTGGCAGACCGGGGTGGTGGTTCCCATTTTCAAAAGGGGGACCGGAGAGTGTGCTCCAATTATAGGGGTATCACACTGCTCAGCCTCCCGGGAAAGTTTACTCCAGGGTGCTGGAAAGGAGGCTCCGTCCGATTGTCGAACCTCAGATCCAGGAGGAGCAATGTGGATTCCGTCCTGGACGTGGAACAGCGGACCAACTCTTTACCCTTGCAGGTCTGTTGGAGGGTGCATGGGAGTTTGCTCATCCAGTCTACATGTGTTTTGTGGACTTGGAGAAGGCCTTCGACCGTGTCCCTCGGGGAGTCCTGTGGGGGTACTGCGGGAATATGGGGTACCTGGTTCGTTACTACGAGCCATTCGGTCCTTGTATGACCAAAGTGAGAGCTGTGTCCGGATACTCGGCACAAAGTCGAGCTTGTTCCCAGTGCGTGTTGGCCTCCGCCAGGGCTGCCCATTGTCACCAATCCTGTTTGTGATTTTCATGGACAGGATTTCAAGGCGCAGCCGGGGGAGGAGAGTTTCCGGTTTGGGGACCTCAGAATCGCATCCCTGCTTTTTGCAGATGATGTGGTTCTGTTGGCTTCTTCAGAACGTGACCTTCAGCACGCACTGGGGCGGTTCACAGCCGAGTGTGAAGCGGTCGGGATGAGAGTCAGTACCTCCCGCCTGGATTACTGCAACTCACTACTTGCCGGAGCCCCGGCGTCGGCCATCAGACCTCTGGAGCTTGTCCAGAAAGCTGCAGCACGTCTGGTGTTCAATCGCCCCAAGTTCTCTCACACAACTTCCCTTCTCCGTTCTCTACACTGGCTCCCTGTAAGAGCTCGCATCCAGTTTAAGACTCTGGTGCTAGCCTACAGAGCAGCGAAAGGAACAGCTCCTTCCTATCTCCAGGCCTTGGTCAAGCCCTACACCCCCGCCCGACCACTTCGCTCTGCGGCCTCGGGGCGATTGGTTGCCCCGTCGCTCAGAGGTCCCTGCGGCCGATCCACCCGGTCACAGCTTTTTTCTGTCCTGGCCCCTCAGTGGTGGAATGAACTCCCCACCGACGTCAGGACAGCAGAGTCACTGCCCATCTTTAGGCGCAGACTGAACCTACCCTGAGTCTTCCTCGTAGCATTTATTGCATTCGTATTAGTTGTTGCACTTACTGTATTCGTATCAGTTCGCTGCACTTATTGAATTCGTATTTGTTTACTGCACTTATCCTATTCGTAGTAGTTTGTAGCACTTATTATATTCGTATTAGTCTGTTGCAATTATTGTTCTCGTAGTAATTTGCCTCTGCACTATACTTTTGCTCTGGCTTATGCTTTAAGATGCTTGTTTAAGAAAGGAGATGCACTTATGACTTCTAGTGACTAGTAGTTCTCTTGAATACCTATGTTGAATACACTTCCTGTAAGTCGCTTTGGATAAAAGCGTCTGCTAAATGACTGTAATGTAATGTAATGTAATGTAACATCCAGGGACAGGACATTGAGATCTGCAATCTTATAAGTACCTGGGTGTTCACTTGAACAATAAACTGGACTGGACTAATCACTCAAATGCACTTTATAAAAAGGGTCAGAGCAGACTCTATCTGCTGAGGAGACTGAGGTCCTTTGGAGTGCAGGGAGCACTCCTGAGGACCTTTTTCAACTCTGTGGTGGCATCAGCCATTTTTTATGCAGTGGTCTGCTGGAGCAGCAGCATCTCAGCAGCCGACAAGAAGAGACTGAACAAGCTTGTCAGGAAGGCCAGCAGTGTGCTGGGGTGTCTACTGGATACGGTGGAGGTGGTGGGAGACAGGAGGATGATGGCCAAGCTGTCATCCCTGGTGAACAACACCTCTCACCCCATGCAGGACACCCTGGCAGCTCTGTGCAGCTCCTTCAGCCACCGGCTGCTTCACCCCCGGTGTGTGAAGGAGAGGTACCGCAGGTCCTTCCTTCCTGCTGCTGTCAGGCTGCACAACCAGCTCTGCTCCCAGCAGACCACATGACACATGACAATAAAAACACTGTGCAATAATAGTTAAAATAGTTTTTTTCTGTCTGTATATATTATATTTCAGTTATTGTGTTTTCTACTGTTTTTATTGCTTATTTATAATACTTGTTTTTTTATTTTTATTTTTTATTTTTATCTTGCACTTTAACTCTATGCTGCTGTAAGCCTGCAAATTTCCCCGCTGCGGGACTAATAAAGGATTATCTTATCTTATCTTATTATATTATAATTCAAGCTTCACAGTATATTCCCTAAATATTTAAATGAGACCTCTTTCATCTTATCATTCATACCATATTTTTCTTACATTCTCCTGCCCTTTTACAGTTCAAGTCTACAAAAATATAGATGACCAGGAAATTTTCACTTGGGGGATTTGTTCCTCAGGACATTCATTTGCAGCTTTTATTAAAGTAATATAAATAATCATACTTTCTCTCTCCAATCTGTTAATTGTGGTCTATCAACAACGAAACTTGTTAAACACCTCTTTTAACTTTCTCAGAAATGTTACAAGAGGTGTTACAAAATGTTATAGTCCCTCTGCTTCTCATTAGACACATATCTCAAAAACATATTGCTGTAAATATATATTTGATGTCCAAGTTATATGGACTGAATGATTAACTGCCATCAAATGCAATTTTTCATGTCTTTATAGTTTCATTTTATTTATCATTATTATTATTTTTTTATTATTGAACAAAGATTATACATGCAACAGACAAAATCGTCACTTCAAACTGAACAACAAAAAAGAAACATGGCAACTTATTTTTAGAAACTACTTTTCCCTGCATTCCCTGCGAGCTCCAATTTGACAACCAGCCAATCCGCGTCATGACAGCCCGGCACGTGACGTAGGGCAAGTTCCTGCTGTGGCTTGAGGGAAACAGATCCGACATTCAGCCACGGGAGAATCGCACTTTGCGGGTAAGTTAAGACATTTGGCCACAACGAGGCTACCCGAGGCCGCATTAAGTGTCCTTCGGAGGGGTTTGTCGGAGGTTTCTGTGCACTGTGGGTCAGAAACAGCCTGAATTTCGGATGGAACAAGCTGTCTTACCGTCTGGGCCTTCGCTATTTCCTGGTGCAACTCCACAGCTGTGTCTATTGGAATGGCTAAGTTGGAAAAGTTCAGTTCAGGGTTTTTTTGTTGGAGCTTTGTTCTTCTCCACTCCGCTTGTTAACTCTTCTGTGTGCTCGAATTCAGCCACGCGCGCTGACCGGTTCCAACGCCGACTGCGTTCTAGAGTGAAAAACACCCAAAAGCCAACCTTCGCCTGTGTTTTCCCACCTTGAAGCTGAGTATCCTCACCGCAAACCGCCCTGCTGTCAGGGTGCTAGCCCGTAGGCAGTGCTAGCTAACCGTAATACCCCTGAATTACACTGTGCCAAGCGCCCTTTAACCCTCTTTTAACAAAAACAAGCGTATCGAACCTCAACACCTCGCACGTTATATCGCGATATTATAATTTTACCGCTTTGCCCTCACAGAGAACTTCCAAGTATCTGCAGATATACTCTGTGTTGACGAAGTGAACTTGTGTGTGCTTCGTTTTAATGGGACTTGTATCATCATAAGTCGCCCAGCTACTGGTGTATACAGGTCACGAGGTCAGAAGCAGCTCCTGTGCTGAAGTCGGTTCAACAAAACCAGTGTGGGGGCTCGTTCCGGTGTTACTGGGGGACTGGGACTGTTCATATGTATTCACTTGCCTGTGAATACATATGAACAGTCCTAGCAAAGCTTGAGAGGTGTTTCTGTTAGAAGCCCGTCAGTGTGAGCATGCGCAGACTCAGCTGCTGGCTTGGCTTCTGTAGAGTGGAGGCAGATCAATGCATCAGCAGCATAGCCAATGTTATTGACTGAGTTTAGTTTGCCACATATATATTGGTATGGATCTACTGTATTATGTTGGATACGTGTTAATGTTGACACCTGATTTAGATTTAGTCTTTTGACAAAAATTTTTTTTTATTTAGTCATTTTGAACTACAACTAAACACAATTTAGGGTCCTTTATGTTGCGTATTTCAGATTTTTTACTAACCTTTATGAAGCCATGTATTTCACAATAATTTGATCTGTAGTTACCATGGTTACAGAAGTTGATCTTGCCCCAAGTGCGGTCAGTAGATAAGGCGTTATTTACTTTAGTACTATTATTAGTCACTTTTTTTGCAGAGTAGTTGTTACATTATATTCCATTTATGCAGCTGATGTTTTTATCCAAAGCGACTTACACCAGGTGCATCCAACCATGTGGATGCAGGTTGTGGAGGAGCGGTGTATTGTGGGAGAACGTGGGTAGGCTGAATGCCAGTGACCGGGCTTCTGTGTTCTGGAGGAGCTGCAGAGGTCGGATTGGCACATGCAGGCCGGGGGCGAGCTGCAGTAGAATAGGCCCGAGATCACATGAGCTTAGACCAGGACCCGCCTTCTGGGTGAGGAACGGACATATGGGCCGCAGCAAAGGACAGCCGGTCCTCCAGGGTCTCAACCAGGTTCCTTGCAGTCAGGCTCAGGGACACCTCAGAGTTATTAATGGTGATGGATAGGTTATGGACCGGAGGGAGGAAGGACAGCTGGACATTTTCCAAGGGAAGTTGAGCTTGCATATTTTGGATATTTTACTCAATTTCAAATGTAAAAATCACACCTTTTTAATTGTAAACTTCTTTGGGATGAAAATACGTTAAACCAAATGCAATACTAGGTCTCATAGCATGTTTTGGTTAAAAGTATGGCCATTTAACCCTTGTATTTCCTTTTATTTTCTGTTATTTCCCCCGTTAATTCCCATGGGAAGTTTCCTTCTTGAATATTCTCAGAATTTAACAACCCTAGTCTTGTCGAAGACGAGCTTCAGGTGGTGGTCAGGCCTGCACTGAGAGACGTCAGCCAGACACGCAGAGATCTGTGCTGCCACACTCCGGCGGAGGGACAGAAATAGTTGGGTGGTGTCAATGTAATATCAGGTGGCTGGGAATCAAATATTTTGATACCAGGGTCTATGCCACAGGAGTTTTGGTGCCATACCAAAACAAAAATCTTTGATACCTCACTCTGAGGAGCATACAAATGTTTTTCTACAAACCCCTTGAGTCTATTCAACAAAATTCAAAATAAATCATCATTATTGAGTGTTTTCTTAACATGGGCTGCTTTAGAAGAACTTTGCCTTAGTACCATACAGTGTAAAAAGTATAATAATTTGACCAGACACTAAAGGTTATTTAAGTAATTCCTGTGTTCTCTGTTAAGAAAAAAAACAACAAAAAAACAAAAGGGAAAAAATATATATAATTGACGGTTTCATGAAGATGCCCCCTAGTTACGAAAAAACTCGACGGATTAGCAGAATAATGTTTTTTATTTTTGGTCCTTTTAATAGTTTTCAGTAATCAGCGTTACAGACGGGTCCGGTATACGTGTTCGATATCCAGCCCAAACTTAAGATACAGGAGGCTGTGCTACATTGGTGATTTTCATTTTCCACCAAACTTCAGTCTAACCAGACGTATAATTAGTTCACTCTTTAAAACTGAACCCTGCCGCCCTACAAGCTTTCACAGAATGAGGAAGCATTCACTGCTTGTAGTTTCACACTCTTAATGTGAGCTTTGATGCATCACAACAGCACAAGACCAGATTATTTGACGTTGTGAATAATGTTTCTAAGTTTCTCTCTCATCATGTCTGCTGTCAGCCAAAGCTCAACATCCATCGTCTGTCTGATAGTGAAATCATTACACTGTTCACAACCACAAACCTCCACTGTCGGCCACAAAACCCAAAGCATCCCCTTGGCCTATTTATCCAAATCAATCGCGCCTAATTCATTGGTCTGGTTTTCTCTCTTTTGTACTTGTAACTGGAGGCGATGGCAGAATAAAATCACATGCCAGGATTTCAAAATAAAGTTTCAGTTTCACTTCTCTCACACTTTCTCTGTTATAACTCACCCCCTCTGACTCACCAACATGGCAAACACTCAGTTTCTCTCCCTCTTTCCCCTCCAAAAGTCCATTGTGTAGCACTTTCTTTAAGCAGAACAAGATCCTTTTTGCATTTGAATTGAATGAATGGACTTGTTTTTAACTTATACTTAAAATCTTGTAACTTTATTCTTTTTATGGAAATGTGATTTAACCTTTTCAAAATACAACATTTTGTCAATAATCTGTTGACTGAAATATTTGAAGTACTCTCAATTCAGTGTTTCTGAGACTATGAAAACAGTTGTGCTCTGGATGTTAAAAAAAAGCTGGGGATTAAATACGTGAGCATTCGCCAAGCAGGGAAGGTCTACTGAAAATATGCTGTTGAGCTGCATTATGGGAAATGTAGGATCCTATGTTTTTGGAACTTGATCCCTAGGGACAAATAGGGTGTTTTCAATAGTCGGGAGGTAGTCATGCCGTGAACAGCTATGGACCGTGGAGCCGTGCTTATACAGTGTTATAAGTGTTTTTCCACTGCAGCGAGGTAAAGTAGTGCACCTTGATGACGTACTGGAGGTGTGCTAGTCTGAAACACAGTAGGAGCCTGTTGGCTCCAGCACTACTCAGATCACTGTGGCTGCTACAGTTTGTACAGTTCCCCCCTGCAATTTGTGAAATCCATCAACCAAATATGGCAGAATCTGTCCATATCTGGATGGTCGACCTGTTTTTATTAAAGAATAGCACTGTTTATGGGGAGGCGACCAATCAGGAACACAGCAGCACCCTGTGACGTGGTATGTCTATAGCCCGCTGTAAGACTTTAGTGAGAATGCATGTTTTCACCGTTTGTCTTGGGCCAATCCTGAAAAAATCCAGCAAGGCTTAATATTTCTCACCCGATGGTGCTACAGCCTTTATTTTTTACGCCCGATTCTTGGCAGACCCCAAACTTAATGAGAGAGGAGCTACACTGCTGGAGTTCCTCTTTAATTGGATAGTTTCCGCTCTATGTGTCGTCATGTGTGGTCGTCGTCATGTTTTATTCCAACCAGAAGTGACAGGAGAGAGCGGAGCTAAGTACAACCGAACCCTGAATAAGACATTTTTAAGGTGACCAAAATGTTACAATTAACTTTCATGAACTGAGAACGCTTAAAGGTCAAAGACAAAAACACGAAGGACTCCGGATGACTTGGAGAGAATGTAGGTTTAATGCTCCTCTGCATTGGCTCAGATTTACAGAACCAGAGGTTGACGTCTGGAAGTATAGCCCATCGAATATCCCGCTTAGAGCCAGTGTCATTGTACATGAAATCTTGAGTTAAGCCTAAATTTAGCCGGCTAACTTGCTGCTCTCACCTTATGACGCAGGTGTCTGGTTCTTTTTAAGAAGAGTTTTTCCCTTTAGGCTTCTGGTCTAGAGGTGTTTCCATGACTACAGGCTGAGTGACAGCTGTGATACAGTGCCACATGGAGATGAGCTGTCATTGCCCCCCCCCCCCCAGTACACTGAACACCTGTTACTCACCTTACCTTTACACAACTGTTGTCTGTTGTGTACGCTTAGAAGCGGTAACTCAATATAAGAGGAGGGCTGGTTAGTTTATTATTTATGACACATATGGTAGTAATGGCAAAAGTGGGCTCATTGGTGCTCAGAGGGTTTGCACCAATACAACAAGCATGGTGTGTCCATTACTCCCATCATAGCTTTGGACTAATATAAGCTCTGATTTAATTCAGACACACAGCAATACAATAATTATTTTTAAGTTGAAGCACTTACTGAAAGTCAACTTTAGACTGTTAAGTTTAAATATCTGGATTTATTAGGACTATGCCAGACTTTCTACTGTTCTTTTTCTGAAACCCTTTAAGAGCAGTTACTAAAAATTCATATAGGCTGAAATTTTGTCCAAATGCAATTTGGACACATATGCTCCATTGATGTTACAATTAATAGTAGTTTGAGAACCCCTGTTTTAGTGCATGTTGGTTCATGTAAGTCTCTCTGTTGTGTGGAGGAAATATAACTTATCTGAATTCCACCTTTTATTGAAGGTGCAAGATTTGAGATTAGGAGCATTTCGGAACGACGAAACATTACTGACAGAGCTAACAGTGAGGGGCAATGGGAGGGTGGGGGGCACCATGCTTCCGCGTAGCCACCGTCGCTCGCCGTTATTATTTGCAACCACCGTAAGAGAGCAAAGCACAAGCAGCCTTACAATGTCCGCAAAGCACATAGAATCTCTGATAACAACACACGGAGGGACTTCATTCTCTGCTTAGGTAGACATTACTCCTCGGCGGCTGTGGCTCAGTGGAGAGCAGGGTCGTCCTCCAATCAAAGGATCGGCGGTTCGATCCCTGGCTCCGGCAGTCCATGTCGATGTGTCCTTGGGCAAGACACTTAACCCTGAGTTGCTCCCGAAGGCTGTGCCATCGGTGTGTGAATGGGTGTGAAAGGGTGAATGATTAGTAATGTAAAAGCGCTTTGAGTGGTCGGAAGACTAGAAAAGCGCTATACAAGTACAGTCCATTTACCATTTATAACTTTATATAGATAATAGACGTTTGCTCCTTTATTAATGTCCTGCATTGCTAATTTAACTGCCGCTAAATGCATTTTTTGTTAAAAACATGAATATACCTTATATTTTGAAAATATTTTGAAGACATTGTCTCATGCCTGACATTCCTTAAATATATAAACATGTTTATACGGCCTAATTGTGATTTTGTGATTTTTATCTTATTTCTTTTATACGTTTCAGAAATTGCCCTACACCTGTGCATTACAACTTAAAAAAAGAGCTGTCAATTTTTCCTCAAACTATCAATTGTATTTTACTAATACTGTCCAATGAGAGACAAGGACAACAATCTGACTTCAAGGATTTTTTCCTTTTTATGGAAACAAAAACAGCTTCCAAATGTGCAATAATTCCATCAAAGTAATCACAGATGTATCCCATAAAACATGTGTTCACATGTGGGCTTATAAGCAAATGAACACATAAAGAGACTGTAGCCTCTGCCAACATATACAATCAAATACCTTGCATACTCTAGACCGCCTATCGATCTCCTCCGCTGTGTTTCAGTACCTGGGACAGCGCTGTGTGTGGAGGCCTGCACATAAACTGAACTATCCGACTCATGTTTACAGTTGATGCATAATGAAAAATGTGGAATTACTATTCCTTATTTCATGGGGTTCTTAGGGCAATACATTTACTAATATTATTTGTACAGATTGTAAAGTCCTCTGAGGCAAATTTGTGATTTTGGGCTCTACAAAATAAATTGAATTGAATTGCCTTAAATTAGTTATTCATATATGAGTGCAATTTTTTGTTGTCTTTCCATTATACCCTATTATTTTATGTGTTATCCTATTTAATATTCATACAGCGATGTCACCATGTGTGTGGTATAAAACAAAACAAAATCTCTGCTTGGACTAAGTTTATACTGAATGCGCCCTGGCATTTTGCTGACAGTATCTGTCTAATCTGACATAATGTGTTCTGGTCCTGGGACTGTTATGAAAATGTTCTGCTGTCTGTCATATATTCTGCTGATGGATCTGGCCTTACAGTCTGGTATTCTAGTGACAGAAGTCCAGCTATAGAATAACAGTTTGTGTGTGTCTCTCTTTCTCAGCCTGTGGAAGCCCCCTCCCTGAGCGATGGCCTCACCAGTCTCCGTCTATAACTCCAACCCCTTGGACGCACACATCTCCAGTGTAAGTGGATTTATGTGTGTCTGTTTGCTATGTCCTGGTGTTTCTGCAGTGGGGACTGTGAACCTGTGCCGCCTACTTAATGTTGAAATATTTAAATCTTTGTGTGCTGTTTAAGGTCGCACATTGGGTTGAAATACTCACTCGCCACTCTAAAGATGCCGGGTACACTGGCAGTTTTTACATGCTGAGAAGCCAGTGAGGGATCAAATCCTGGTCTCTGCACTAGAGCCACCTGATGTATGGTCAGGGGGGTACAGAGCTAAAAATCATCTACTGCAAATATGTCCATGTAGCATTTGCTACCTGACCGTAATGGAACGGCCACGCCCACCACACATGCGTGCGGCCTACTCATCAGTGACTACGTTTACATGCACACTCGTATTCCACCATTATTCCATATATGACAATATTCCGAATTTGACATTGCTCATGTAAACCTCATATTCTTTTTTGGATATTCTGAATTAGGTTTTATTCCATATGAAGCATTTTATGTAAAAATTGCACTTATTGACAAACGGCTTCTTTCCTGTTTACGACCAGCTCTGTGCTCTGAACACAAACCAACTAGTCAATAGTTTGCAAAGCTGCAGTAGAGATCCATGACCAAAAGAAATGCCCACATTTCTGGTGGGAAGGAAAAACCAACCTACTTTTAAAAATTATGAAGGACTGGAATATCAACAGGTTTTGGGATATGAGCAAATGTCTCAATGCAGACCTTTTCAAAAAGGTGGTTGAAGGAATGAAAGAGGGAGGCTGTGTTTTAAACAGTCCATCAATTTTTTGACGCAAAATAGCACAAGAGGCTTCTGCTGTTCCACTTTTCTATTGTTTGACGTGATAAACATGTTAGGGCATCAACTGTCAGACACAGCCGAGAATGACGTCAACGTGGTTTTCACTTGCCCCGATGATGAGGATGCAGCATGGGGTCGTTTTACATTAATCAGATGATGTACCGCTGCATGTAAACAGGAATATTAGTGGAATATTCATTTTCATTTGTCATATAGCGGTTACGCTTTGGGTGTTTCAGCGAGAGAGAGAGAGCGAGAGAGAGAGAGAGAGGGGAAGAGAAGGTGGATTGGCGCTATTGCAAGCACGGTTTCTGTAGAAAAAACTTTTGAATAGAAGATTTTTTTGTGGAAATGTTGTTTAATTACACCAACTTTCCCTAATGAATATAACTAGCTATTTGTTTTTGACAGCACTGAAATTGTAGCTAGTTTTTGAAATGCCAGACGCCAACAAATGTGGATCGAAGCAGAATATTTTAGTAGAAAAAAACATTTGAAAATTTAAAGTAAAAGCGCTCGGAGTGTCCGCACAAAGACGTCAGAATGTTTGAAATAACACTCCAAGCTCTCAGCCGAGTTATTAATATTAACCTTTTGAATGTCAACATTATTCAATTCAATTCAGTTTATTTTGTATAGCCCAGAATCAGAAATTACAAATTTGCCTCAGAGGGCTTTACAATCTGTACACATGCGACATCCTCTGTCCTTCCCTCACATCGGCACAGGAAAAACTCCCCTAAAAAAAACCTTTAACAGGGAGAAAAAAGGAAGAAACCTATGGGAGAGAGACAGAGGAGGGATCCTTCTCCCAGGATGGACAGAATGCAATAGATGTCATGTGTACAGAATGAACAGCATAACAGAGATACAATACACATTCAATGTATATGACATAAATGATTCATATAATAAGAGTAGTAAGCAGAGTAACGAAGGAAAAAACAATTAAGACTACTTATAATAACAGCAGCAATTATTATAGTAGAATTATAATCATGAAATAGGGATAAGATAAGATAATCCTTTATTAGTCCCGCAACGGGGAAATTTGCAGGATTACAGCAGCATAGGGTAAAGTGCACACAAGATACATAGTAAAAGAAAAACAAGATAAAATAAAAATGAAAATGAAATAAAAAAAACAAGTATTATAAATAAGCAATAAAAAACAGTAGAAATCAACAATAACTGAAATATTATATTTACAGACAGAAAAAAACCCTATTATAACTATAATTGCACAGTGTATTTGTATTGCACAGGTTTTTAGTGTCATGTGTCATGTGGTCTGCTGGGAGCAGAGTTGGTTGTGTAGTCTGACAGCAGCAGGAAGGAAGGACCTGCGGTACCTCTCCTTCACACATCGGGGGTGAAGCAGCCAGTGGCTGAAGGAGCTGTACAGAGCTGCCAGGGTGTCCTGCATGGGGTGGGAGGTGTTGTTCATCAGGGATGACAGGATAGTAATGTGATTAATAATAATAATCGAAGTAGCAGTGGGTGTCAGTCGGCTCACAGCAGGAGGCACGACTACGGTCCAGGTACCACAACGATTCATGGAAACCTGCAAAGCGAGAAAGCAAAAAGGGCTTCAGGGTGGAAGTAAAGCTAATATGCGTAATGGTACAGGTAATAGTAATAGTAATGTGACTAGTAATAATAATAATAATAATAATAATGGTGGTAGCAGTCGGTGTCAGCAGGGCCATAGCAGGATGCACGACCACAGTCCAGGTACAGCCACGATTTATAGAAGCCTGCAGGCGAGAAAACACAAAGACTCCAGGGTAGAAGCAAAGTCAATAAGCGTAATAGTACAGGCAATAATAATAGTAATGTGACTAATAATAATAGTGGTAGTAGCAGTGGGTGTCAGCAGGGCCTCAGCAGGAGGCACGATGACAGTCCAAATATAACCCCGATTCCTGGGAACCTGCGAGGCGAGAAAGCACAAGGACTCCGGGGAAGAAGCAAAATCAGTAATGTGCATAAATAGGAGATTAATACATAAAGAATGTAGCTTTGAACTATTCGGTACGGCCCTACGAGCCACACAACACTATACCAGCAGGCCTGATGAAGAGGAGTCAGTAATAGGGTTTCTGCAACTTTCATCAACCAGCCACTCAAGACATTTATATTCATAATTTAAATAGGTATTCCTAACATACAAAATACCTGTCAATGATAAAACACATAAAGCACAAAACATATTTCCTTTGTGGTACATGGTATTCCACCATTTTATCAAAAGCCCAGTGCTCACTGAATGGAACCGTACAGACCAAGACTAAACTAACCCGAATAGCAATAGAATGGAAGAAAAAAAATGTAATTAATAAACCAAAAATTCCAAATAAGGATGAAGAGCAGCAGTGTGAATTTAGTTGCTAAGCTCCTTAATTCCTCCGTGTCACAGCTGGTCAGTCCAGCGTCTTAAAAAGGAGAAGTGCCGTGTGTGTGTCTCGTCTCACTGAATCTGACCACATTCCAACTGGCTGAGGCAAACTACTTCAACTGAAAACAAAAAGCACTAGATAACGTGTGAAATTGATACTATTTTATACCGGTCCTTTCAAATAAATGTGTTACTGCCATTTACTCTTATCATTTAGTTTCTCTGCCTTGTTCTGTGTGTTTGTTTGTAGACGTCCAGAGAGTCTCTGAAGATGGAGCTGTTAGCCGATGTGTCTCTGCTCCCAGGGGAGGAGAGAATCATAGGTGAGTACATGTAGCTCCGTCAGTCCCACATTTTCTTGTTAGCTGAACTCGTGGTGTAGCTCGGAGCGCAGCGCTCCTGCTGGAAGTCTTTGCTTCTAGCTCAACATAGTTTCTACTTGGAGACATTTTGTTCAGTTAAGTGTGTGAGGGCGGCACACAGTCCACCAACAGAGGACGAATCAGAGAGATGGATCGGATGGTTCAGATATTGATCTATTGACTTTCCTATTATTTTCTAACTATATTGTTGTGGTTTTTGCTCCAGGCACAGTTCTTGTAGGACTGTTTAAACTCTGAACCCTAAGCAGTTTCAGGGCTTTTTTTAACGCCTGTCATATTTTCTCTCTGTGGCCTTGATTGTCACTGCAATATAAAAGTCCTTCACCTCCTATGAAAACTGCACAATCATGGCTAGAAGTAGATACCTTAAAAATATTATTTTGTACAGTTTAATAAAGTTACAATGCCTTAAATCATAAAAATACAAAAATTGGCAAACTGAAATATCAAAATCTTAAGCTTAGTTTCGGTAGTTTTTTCTGCCGGGAGCATTCCTCAAACATGATTTGTTCTAGGAGCGTCTGAAAGATAAAAATGTGTCAATTATGAGAGTGTTTACAGCTTCTGGCTGTGATAAACGCTGAAGTTTTCACAATTGTTTATAGAAAACATGCTTTTCCATTCCGCCGGCGGGTTTTGGGGTTCAGAGGGTTGATGTTGAATGGACAAAACTATATATATTCCCTCCTACCAGTAGTATATATAATGGAACTGGCTTGTGCTTGGCCAGTGTACACAGTTCAGACTCCTTCCAGAGTCTTTGCTCACAGCAGTTGAAAGCCCCGAAAAATTTCGAGCACATAAAAAACACAACTTCTGCACATTATGATTAAACAAACAAACAAGCAAAAATATGACTAATTACTTAAGTGAGTACAGAGTTGTTATTGCAGATCAGAATACTGGCCAAAACTATAGTAAGACATCATTAAACACTGATCCATTTGAGACATTTGACTGCAATGTTGTATTTTTTAATGGTACATTTTTTATGGTAAAATGTGTTTACCCTTCAAACCTAAAACTGCAGTCATCTCTTGATGATCTTTGTCTGGACATTGTGGTCCAAGAGGCAAGATTAAAGTTTAACCCACCGCTGTTAGAAAGTCAGATACATTGTTATCGGTTATTTATGACGTGAATCCTTATTAGTCTCTCACGAGACCTCATGAGCAGAAAGTATTTACAGCCTACCTGCTGCACGGCGCTCTTCTCTTTTTCTGCTTCCTCTTCTCTGTACGACCATCTGAATTTGGCCCTAACGCTCTTAACTGCTTACCAACAACATAACACTGTCTGAACCAGAGTAAAGGGAAGCTATTCTGAGCCAGTGAGGTCTGTGTAAGGCGAGCAAAACCACAAACGATGTCTGTGTTCATCTGTTTTTAGATAAAGACATCATCTACATCTGTCCATTCAACGGAGCTGTGAAAGGCAAAGTGTTGATCACCAACTACAGACTCCACTTCAAGAGCTCGGATGCTGTAAGTCCCATTAAACCCAGTCAGCTGTGTGTGATTGTCTGTACAGAGGTCAGATTTCATTACGTCTTTAGGTGTTCGATTGTATGCGTCAATACAAAAATACATAAAGAACTGAATATAAAGATAACTGAAGTCAAAAATCACAACCTTTCTCTTCGTCATAACACACAGATATGGAACACATTTTGACATCGGTCTTTGACATCGGACTCACACACCTCGAGGATATCATTATCTCTATAAATGAAATGTTCATTAATTCACTCAGAAACCAAAGCATAAAGACACTTCAGAACTTTCCTAAGAATCATTACATTTTGATGTTTCTTGTGTATCAAATAAATCCAGTGATAGTAGTCTGTACATTCATGGGTACATTGCAAACAGGAACTGCTAAAAGCTGATTCGGCATACTTTTAACTCTTGCCAATTTGCCCAAATACACACATGATCTGTCAGATTCGCAAAAACTGTTTTGACTTCCTCCATTTTCACATAAAAGTGTATTTTCACACTGAGCCGATCAAATCCCCCCCACCTCTCCCAGAGTAATAAATTCCCTCTGAAAGTATAAGTTGTTGTGCTGAACTTGTTAGCAAACAGCTTTCTATTTACACATCCAGCAGACAGAGAGCAACATTATCATTCTGTTGATTCCGATGATTGTTAGTACAATAATCAATCTCCTTTTAGCTCTGTTTTGGGTCTCCACCAACTCCTTTGACAAAAATCTGTCTATTTAGCAGCTAAATGCTTCAATGTTTCCACCAGCTGGTCTCTAGCTGAGTCTGTCTGCTGTTTGCTGCTGAGCAGGTAGTGTACAGAGGGTTTATTAGAGCTTTTTAACTGAAAACAACTGCAGCTGCTGCAAAAGCAGTCTGATCAGAGCAGTGAGGCTAAACTAAAACTATAACGGCTGAAAAACTGGAAGGAGACAGTGCCCCTCCTTCTTTCTCAGTCTCTCTCTCTCTCTCTCTCTCTCTCTCTCTCTCTAATTACGAACACAAAAAACTAGTTCTGCTGCTTACGTGTTGAGACGAAGTCAGTAACAAATAAGGTGCTTCATTAAGAACAAATT
This sequence comes from Anoplopoma fimbria, assembly GCF_027596085.1. Taxonomy (NCBI): domain Eukaryota; kingdom Metazoa; phylum Chordata; class Actinopteri; order Perciformes; family Anoplopomatidae; genus Anoplopoma; species Anoplopoma fimbria. Next base: position 11,819,351 of record NC_072455.1, read on the forward strand.
TGAGGTAGCTTTACATTGAGGAGCAGAGTCACTTGTGTAGAATAACATTGATTAACCACACCAAGACATGCCACTGTACCGGAAACACCTCATGTAAATGCAATTTTCCATAACAATTAAGTTCATTCATTTCTGCAGGGGAAAAGATCAGCCATTGGCTCTCCAAACGTCAAAAGAACATTTGATCAGCAATCAGCACAAGTCTACTGCATAGATATGACATTAGTCAGTGTGTCCTTGTGGCACTCCATCTTGTTCATGATATGAAAACTTTGATTTCTACTGTTAAAATGGTTGGGCATGATTAAGTTTGGCTCAGTGTGTTTAAGGTGTTATGCTCTAGCTAAGATCAACAGTAGGCTGGTTACGATAACTGCCTTTGTCTATTGTCCCAGAAATAATACAATGTTTAATACAATTGTTATTTCAAGAACATTTTGTGCCACTGATGATGATGCTATAGAATAATGACGCATGTTAACCCTGTCAAAAAGCAATGAACTTCTTGAATCAGAATATATTGGAATTGGAATGTGAATTTTATTTTTTTAACTATCCAGAATAAATTATGGAAATAAACCGCAATAAATTGGACCCCAGCTCTGTTTAAAAAAAAATTATTGTAATGGTATAAACCCCTGGTGTTTAAAGTGTCGGTGTAACGAAAATGCTGACTCTGTATTAGGATGTTGTGGTGACGCTGGACGTTCCTTTGGGTGCCATCAGTCGGGTGGAGAAGATGGGTGGTGCGTCAAGCAGAGGAGAAAACTCCTACGGCCTGGATATCACCTGCAAGGTAGCTGTGTGTGTGTGTGTGTGTGTGTGTGTGTGTGTGTGTGTGTGTGTGTGTGTGTGTGTGTGTGTGTGTGTGTGTGTGTGTGTGTGTGTGTGTGTGTGTGTGTGTGTGTGTGTGTGTGTGTGTGTGTGTGTGTGTGTGTGTGTGTGTGTGTGTGTGTGTGTGTGTGTGTGAGAGGTAGAGAGAGGGGCAGGGGTAAAGCATAAGGAATGTAAGACTGTGGAATAGACTTCTCCCCTAGCATTTAAAATACCCCCCAAAAAAATTATATATATATATTTATTTATTATTATTATGAAAACAACAGTGACGTTCTTTAAACAGACTTGCATTTAAATGGTTAAAATTCAGAAAATGAATGAATACTTGGTGATGAACTGATGTGAACTGATGTGGTAAATAATATTAATATATTCTATTGCAGTGCGATGCTAAATCTGTGTAATACTCAGTGAGTTTTCATCCCAAAGAAATAGGACAACCAGCATGAATGTGCACAGTAATCACACATGTTTTCTTGAGGAGATACTCCTGCAGTACGGAATCTTATGTGTGTGTGTGTGTGTGTGTGTGTGTGTGTGTGTGTGTGTGTGTGTGTGTGTGTGTGTGTGTGTGTGTGTGTGTGTGTGTGTGTGTGTGTGTGTGTGTGTGTGTGTGTGTGTGTGTGTGTGTGTGATGTGTGCGTGTCCGTGATCTTGTCCCTCCCCCTCCCTCAGGACATGAGGAACTTGAGGTTCGCCTTGAAGCAGGAAGGCCACAGCAGAAGAGATATCTTTGATCTCCTGTTCAAACACGCCTTCCCCCTCTCACACGGTCTGGTAAGAGGAGCTTCTCACTTCTACCGCCATCTGCTGACTCACTCATGGGCTTCCTGTTATCTGCTGGGCCGGCGAGGGAATTCATTAAAAAGACGTCACAGACGTAGCCTCGTTTTCTCAGATGGTTTGATCCACATCGGTTGGACAAACCGTGGGGAACGCTTGCACATCTTACAGCACAGTGGACATAATATATACCCGAAGATACGTATCGGAGCTAGCCTTAGCGGGACTTCTGTCTCCAGCACAGACGAGGACAAGCCAAGCATTCATTCTACCCCCTGTGTCTCTCGTCTTCTTTCACACTGTTCATTGAGTGCGTACTCTGATAACTGTGGCTCTTCTGTCCGGTTCTTGTGATTTAAAACGTTAAAGCTTGTGGAGGAGAAAAGCCGACCTTGACTCCCAAAGGAGCACATCAGTAAAAGACATCCAATCCAAGAGCAGATAGCTCTGCTCTGCTATCAGCAGCTGGAAACTAAACATGTTGATTTGTAAAAACCCAATAGACCATTCAGCAGACCCAGGGTCAGGGCCTGATAGTGACAACAAAGCATGTCTGTGTAGTATTTATTAGTGCTTAAATCATTAGGCCATTAATCATTTAACAGAAAACAGTCATTTTGATCATCATAAATTGTTGCAGTCATTAAACAAGCTTCTAGAATGTCTCTGATTCCTCAGTTTTCTATCATTGTGGTCTGAGTATCTTTGAGTTTTTGACTGTTGGTCGGACCAATCAGGACATTTGAAGACCTCAACTGTCTTAGGGCTGTTTGAGGACATTGCGAGGACTGAACGAAAAAAAAAAAAAATGACAGATGAATTGATAATTAAAATAATTTGCAGGTTTAGTGTTCAGAGTCGTCCACCACACCCAACTGATAAATACAAAAGGTCAAATAAATCAAACTGACGGTCAGAACATAAACCTACAGAATTGTTTCGTTTCTCAGGAAACTCCTGTGTTCCTCTGTTGGGGAACCTTCAGGGAATCAAATAATAATAAGATAATGATAAAACTGAAAATACTTTAAATTGTAAATTAAAGTGGGGAAAGTTCACTTTTTGAACCAGCTTCTCCCCAGAATCGGACAAAAACTTGCTTGCTTATAGTTAAAGGGTAAATTTGGTATTTTTCAACCTGGACCCAATTGTCACATGTTTTTGTGTCTTAGAATAGAATCTCGCAAGAGGCGACAACAGTGGAAACTGTTGAGTGAAAGTTTGAGAGAGGAGCGCCGGAGTTATCAGAGAGTACGTTGGAGAAAAAAAATGTAGCTTACCCTTTTTCTTTGTCATGGGGAAAAAATGTGGGCTTGTGACTCATTTTGAAAAAGACGGAGAGAAAAAGTGAGAGAAGGTTTATTTGTTTTTTTAAATGAACAAGCAGGCACACCTGACTGCAGGCTGCAGAGTATGTGAACCCTGCTACCACCAGCGGCTCTCGTCAGGTTTTCAGGCTGCCATGGAAACACAGTCAACAATGAGCTGAAAGAACCTTTTAGCTCCTTAAAAAGTTACAGTTGGACTAAAATTACTAGGCTCTTATGTGGATGAGGCCTGACCCCATCGTGAGATTTCCGAATAAGACTTCTCTATGGACGAGATTTTGGTTTGACACAATGACAAACAGCCCAGAACAACAAAAAGGTTTTATTTCTCTCTAAGGTTCTTTCCATCATGTTGTCAGACTCTTCTAATAACAATCTGAGCCTGGTCGGTGAGTCAGTGTCTTGAGGGATTAACATTACAACCTGTTTATCCGCTGCAGTGTTTTCCTTTTAAAACTGGACCAATTAAGAAAATGTGGTCTCCATTAGTCATTTTGACAGAAAAACATGAAAAAATAGGTTGAAAAATGCCAAAGTTACCCTCAAAGTCCCTCCTGTTCTGTTTTCGGGTCACTGAGCTGCTGCTATAATACTACTGTGTTAAAGACAAGTCTCCCTCTCTCCCTCCCTCCAGGCGCTGTTTGCATACTTGACTCAGGAGAAGTACGGGGAGAACGGCTGGGACATCTACAAACCCATAGAGGAGTTCAGACGGCAGGTAAGGAGGAGCAGGAGCACAGCATTAGGACTTAACTATCACAGCACTGCTATTTACACACTCTGATACTCTCATTGCTACAGCTGTGCATGATGTCGTAGTGTATTTTTGTCAACAGAACTGGAAGTAAAAGGAAAAGTTTGAATAATCTTGGAAGAAAAACAGCAGTGTTTCAGTGAGTAACCGATGGTAACGGTTGTGTTTTGCAGGGCTTACCTAACAACAAGTGGCGCATTACGTTCATCAATAAGAACTACGAGCTGTGTGACACCTACCCCACTGTGCTGGCTGTACCCTTTAAGAGCAAAGAGGAGGACCTGAGGAGGGTGGCAGCCTTCAGGTCAAGAGGACGCATACCGGTGAGCACAACACCAAGCTATATACAACTGAACCATGTGATACATTTGGGCTCATCTTACTAGCATTTACAAGGTTTTTGAGAAATAAGATATTTTGGCTTTGGCTACAAAGACAGTACTTGTTGCATTGTACTGGATGGCATAATATATCACAGAAAAATTAGAATGCTAATATGACACTAGCCAAAATGCTGTAGTGGTGAAGTTAAACTAAGAGTCAAACTGTTAGCAGCATTTTGGTTTGCTTGGTTTGCTTTCCTTGGAGACAGTTTTTGTTATTGCAGCACATCACAGTAAGGTGTGGGAAGTAATCATGGGACATTTCCTTGCTGAACTTTCCTTGAACTACTTTCATTTATTATGATTGTTGTTGCATTTTGTATCCAAGGTATACAAAAGAATGTACCCGCTAGTACTTCTTTTTTTCCCGTGGCAACACTGTGAGCCTATTTTGTACCATTGTATATTACCTATTCAAATTAAAAGATGAGAAAGTGTTGTGATTTGACAGCTGTTTATTTATTGGCAAGCAACTTTTACAACTCACAGCACCTGTTTGGGCCCCATTATTGGCTCTTCTGATTGGCATCTACAGGGACCACTGATCAAACAAAATAGAATAAATATCGGCCGATAATGATCAGTTGCTTAACGATCGGAGCACCCTTAGTTTTTGGTGGTTACCCTGTCACCCTGTAAGACTGTGAGTCCACATCCTACAGCACTGACACTGTCTCTGTGCCACAGGTTCTATCGTGGATCCACAGGGAGAACCAGGCGGTGATCGTCCGCTGCAGTCAGCCTCTGGTCGGCATGTCGGGGAAGAGGAACAAGGACGACGAGCGCTACCTGGACGTGATCAGGGAGGCCAACGACACCGCCAAGCTCACCATCTACGACGCTCGGCCCAGCGTCAACGCCGTGGCCAACAAGGTCAGAGGAGAGGAGAAGCTCTCAGGGGTTAAAGGGCACAGACACTGGGAGGGGGGGTGCACAGTAGGTTACCTTCTGAAATAGTAGTTAGCAGTAATGACGTAGAGGCGTACTTTTAGTGTACAATGCATTGTATTTGGTAGTTCTGATATGGTTTAGATATTGCATTAACATTTAATCTGTCCACTCTTTATAAAATGAATCAGTCAATCGTGTTGTCCAGTCCGGAAAAATGGCCGCCACAATTTCTCAGAGCCCAGGGTGACATCTTCAAGTGTCTTGTTTAGTATGGCCATACAGTCCAAAACCATAACATTCCGTTTACAACAGAATCTGAACAAAAGGAGAAAACATCAGATCTGTATGAGGCGATGAGACCGTAATGTTCTCTTGAATTAATACAAGACAAACAGAAATGTCATATTTCCGTCATGTTCTCCTTATGGCTTTTTATTGTTCAACATTTGATTTCCAATTTTGAATGTCATCTTCTTCTGCTATAGATTTGCACCATCTCGTAATGTTCACATAACAGCAGTTGGTGGAATAGGAGCAGAAATTGTTGTAACTTTTGTCAAGATATTCTTTTATCAAGGGGTGTTGGCTGCCTCCATGTCTGTTCTGTTAGTAACAGAAATAAATCATCTTTGAGTCTTTTGATATCTAATGTAAAAGTTACGACATGAGAGCGGAATCACAGTTGTATCTTCACGATCACCATGACAAAGATGACATTTCGTGTGTTCAAGCCCTTGGACTGAAAGCCACTGAATGAGGAAAACAATCCTCAAAAGGTTTTCTCTCTTGTGATTATGATGTAAAAACAGGTGAAAAAAAAAGTTTTGCCTGGAAAATCCTTCTAAGTTCCTTCATTTTCTTTTCATCTTTCAAAAAAAAATCACGAAAAAGTCATAGTATGTTTAAAAAATGTATAGTATCCCACATCAAAAAAGGTTAGACATCAAAAAATCATAGTATTGGATGTCCCCAAAAAATCGTAAAAAAGCCTTAGTAAATATATATAAATAATAAATAAACACGTTGCTATCTCCAGGCCACGGGAGGAGGCTACGAGGGCGATGAGTACCAGAACGCAGAGCTCATCTTCCTGGACATCCAGAACATCCACGTTATGAGGGAGTCCCTGAAGAAACTCAAAGACATCGTCTACCCCAACGTGGAGGAATCTCATTGGCTGTCCAGTCTCGAGTCGACGCACTGGCTCGAACACGTCAAGGTGAGGAGAAAAAAATAAATAAATCTAAATGTCATCCTTTCATCTGGGATTTTTTATGACTCGTGGTCTAAAGAGCGTCTCTGTGTGTGCAGCTGGTGTTGTCCGGAGCCATCCAGGTAGCAGACAAGGTCTCCAGTGGGAACTCGGTGGTGGTGCACTGCAGCGACGGCTGGGACCGGACCGCCCAGCTCACCTCTCTGGCCATGCTGATGCTGGACAGTCACTACCGCACACTCAGAGGGTTCCAGGTCAGTAACTGCACAAATGTTTGCGAGCAGCACAGTGAGCTTTATTAACACCGGTGTGGTGGTTTTTACTGTGCTTACACGTAATTAGATGTCAGCTGTAGTAAAATAAATGGACAGAAACTGACGGGTGTTGTTTCAGGTGCTGATTGAAAAGGAATGGATCAGCTTTGGGCACAAGTTTGCCTCCGTAAGTACCTCCTGTCTTTTTTAAATTACCGATTTCTTTTTTTCAAGTCAACATTTAAACTGTTTAGTTTGACATTTACAAAGGTAAACGGCTGAGTTAACTGCTAGAAACAGTTCCTGTTAATCATTTGTTGTGTGTGTGTGTTTGTGTGTGTAGAGGATAGGCCATGGCGACAAGAACCATGCAGATCAGGACCGATCACCCATCTTCGTTCAGTTCATCGACTGTGTGTGGCAGATGACCAAACAGGTACGTTTAACACATTGGAGTCAGCCGGCTGTGCTCGTGTGGGACTGTTTACCTCAAAGGCATTTCTATCATTTGTCATCTGACTTTGGATCTTTTTTTATTAACATCTATTCCTTGAGGCAGCAGTTTAGGTTGAATTAAATTAAATCCTGTGTCAATCCAAGCCCCCAGAAAAGACTATTTTAATCTTATAAACACAGATTTATAAATATATAATTATTTTATATTTTATATTAGACCTTTCTTATCAACTACATGTACTATCTGACATGTATTATGTCCATAACATAACATCAGCCAATGAAATCAGAATAAATGTTCCTCTGCACGTAACTTTGACAACAAAGTATGTGTACCTCTTTTGTAGGCCATTCACCATCACACTTACTTCCCCAGATGTGTTGTCTTCATTATCAATATTTAGTTGTCAAACGAGAAACTATGCTATGAGATCAAATGGATCAATCGCTAATTATCCATATTGTTGTGTGAATTATGAACAGAATTATGACGTGATTTTGACGTCAGAGAAAAAGTACCAGGTTATTGGGTGGCTTGTTTTTTATCGGCATCTGAAAGTCACAGAAATAAAAATTTTTTTTTAAACAAATCATTTTACTTTGAAGCAGAATTGGTAACATTGCGCCTCCTCTCCTCTCAGTTTCCTACAGCCTTTGAGTTCAATGAGCGCCTCCTGCTGACGATCCTGGATCACCTCTACAGCTGCTGCTTCGGGACTTTCCTCTACAACTGCGAGAGTGCACGAGACCAGCACGTAAGACGGGAAACGGTCACGCTCCAAATTCGCTCATGACTTTTCCTTTGCAGCGTCTCATGAACTCCGCCCCCTTTCTGTTGAGCAGGAGGTGAGGTTGAAGACGGTGTCCCTGTGGTCTCTGGTCAACAGTAGGATGGAGATGTATTTGAACCCCTTCTACACCCCCGAGTCCGGCAGGGTCCTGTACCCAGTTGCCAGCATGCGCCACCTAGAGCTGTGGGTGACGTACTACATCCGCTGGAACCCGCGCATTCGACAACAGGTAGGACTGCCAATGTGTCTGTTGTATAGTAACTTTACCAGGTCATTTATGGAGTCTTGAGGTCAGCGATTTTGCTGTTGCCTTCTTGGATTACGGCTACGCCATGTTGTTTTGTTGCGACCAATAAATAGAAGTTACCATATTTGGAATGCGGAGCAGTGACGTAAAGGCGGTGTATACGTCTCTGGTAGCGGCAGCGACCTGTCAATCACAGTAAGCCCGCCCTAAAGCATACCCTGCTTTATGGTCTATTTGACTCTAAATGGACCATAATTTACTAAATGAACATCATGCTGTATTGAAGAAGACTTGAAACTAGAGATTGAGACCATAAACTCATGTTTACAATGTTGACTGAGGGAATAAATCAAGAGAGTAGAGTCATTTTCTCATAGACTTCTATACAACCAGAGGAGTCGCCCCCTGATGGACATTAGAGAGAATGCAGCTTTAAGACACTTCAGCATCGGCTTCCCTCAGGAAAGTTTGAGGATGCCAGCTCGTCTCAAGTATTGGGGCCACTGCAAGGAATGGTTTCGTGAATAAGTTGTAATGTTTAAGAAAACGTAATGCCATAGGAATATATTATGTTTTGGTTTTCCAGCATAGTCCACATGTTTTTATATTTGTATTATAGACAGACAGGCAATTAGGGTTGCCCCCAAAAAACCCGGGTCTAAATTGGAACCAGTTCTAAATGAATAAAAACTTGGAGTATTGATAAGGTCCAGAGATAACGGCTCTGCTAATGGTACTTTAGAAGTTCCGGAGTGAGATCTCCACGGAAGATGGCAGGTTCTCAAACGGACTCAGACTCAGTGTAGTGAGAGACACACATCATGGCAGAGAGAACACAAAGATCCAAAGTGAGGCTACATTTTACTCCACTAATTCTTCTAACTCACGTTATCACAAATGCAATAAAACCCTCACAAGTAAGGGAGGAAACAGCAGCAGAATGTCAATCTGCAGAAATGCTCAGTTTTCTACTGTTTGGAGATCAGCTGTCCATCCTCTTCCACTGCAGGTAACGTTAGTCTGATCAGAAGAACAGGATCATCACTGAGATAATCACTGAGATAATTGTTTAGCCTCTGATGGATTTGAAAGATTTTGGAACTTCTTGTATTGCTGCTCAAGAAAGATTATTTGTTTACATACAAAAACAAGAAAGACATATTGATCCTTTTCTTAATTAATTAATTTAATTTTTTATTACAAAATAATAAAAAATAAACCAGAAGAGTAACAATAAGAGCACTAGTATTGATAAAATCTTAGCGATACCTTTCTCTACAGGCAGCACTGTAGAGAAAGGTTATGTTATTTAATCTACTCATACCAACCCTTTTCTTCCTCACATGTGATGGATGAAGAGACACTGAACTAAAAACCTCCATTTGAGACATTTAGATTGCCCTCTTTAACCGTTAAGCCTCAGTTGATTTTGTTACTGGATGCACCAGGAGCTGTGTATTTGTCAGTAATGTGTGTGTGTGTGTGTGTGTGTGCGTGTGTGTGTGTTTGCGTGTTTGCGTTGCAGCAGCAGAGTCCGGTGGAGCAGCGCTACAAGGAGCTGCTGGCCCTCAGAGACGAGTACTTGAAGAAGCTGGAGGAGCTGCAGCTGTCCGACTCCCCCTCCTCCCGCCTGGCCAACATCCCCACGGCCAACACCTCCTCCTCCACCTCTTCCACACCGCCACAGCAATACACGCAGCTACACACTCCCCTCTGAGGGCTGGTCGCATCACACACTCAGATATACCTGTTGACTTGCACTTAATGTTCCTCTTCACTCTGATTTCTGTCAGCGTCTCACACGCAGGGAATGAGTTAGTGTTGTGCAGTCCTAACTGTCCATAACAAAGAATGCTAATACGATTTTTAGATGTAATGGGTTATTCTAACACCATAGTGGTGATGATGGTGATTTATGCAATATGTCACAGTACAGCCTTGTCACAAGACCTCTACACACACACACACACACACACACACACACACACACACACACACACACACACACACACACACACACACACACACAGTACAGGGAAGCCTTAAAGACATTCAGTGGCTTTCAGTCCAAGGGCTTGAACACACAGGACACACAGAGGGTGTGCATGAGCGTTCACATGGGCAGCAGAGACGGAGTTTTGAGTTTTCACTCTGCACGTTGTCGCACTCTTGATTTGTACGGAAGCCCTGAGAGAGAAAAAAAACATTCTGGTGATCCATTTTCTAAATCTGAACAAAAAATGTTTAGCTAGAATAATATTTTAGAATAAAATTTCTTTTTTCATCTGTGAAAACAAGAGAAGTTTTGGGAGGCGAATTTTTGTTTTTGTTTTCGTGTACATTTTTTGTTAACATAACTTGCAAACACACAATATATATGTATTTTGTGTCGGAGGCATTAAAACTGACCTGGAAGAAAACAGAATGCTCTAAGTCCTATTTAGAACATGTGGTGCACTTCAGCCTCTTGTGGCCACGATGGGTATTACAACAACAAACACCAAAATTATCCTTTTTCTTCACCTACCAGAACTTTTTGTTTCTCAGCTGTTTTCACAGATGAAGAAGAAAAAAAAGCAACTTAGAAAAACCACCGGCTTCCACTCTTTTTTTGCCTAGCTAGGCTAACCACCATGGAACTATCACCGCACATCAGACTGTTGATATTCTCATCTAGTTATTGACCTTGGAAGGAAATTTACACTCAAGGGCTGCTTACTAGCTTTTTCAGGAGCATTCTGCGGCTTTCAACCGCAGAGTTTTGTCAAACTAAAAAGGGAGTTAAAATTGAATGTCAAGACAAAAATGGGGACAATACATTTCTTTGGAAAAGCAACACTGACATCGGAACTCTGCTAGGTGACACTTCTGCCTTTGTCCTGCTACACAGAGTAAAATGCTAATCCAGATGTTGTACAACTCTCACTTCTCACACTGCTTCCCACTCGCTGCACTGACCGAGGAATCGGTCGGAGCGGAGTCGAAAGCTTTGAGCGCCTAAGTGTGTGTGTATATATATATCGAGTGTGTCAGATTTTGGATGGATTGGTGTGGATTTTGATGCTTATCACCCGAGGATGAAAGCTAGGGCCGCCTCGGTCTCGCGTGTTTTGCAGCCGCTATCAGCTAAGCTCACCCAAGCAGTATTTCCCAGCATTTCTTGAGAGCAAACGCACTCTTAGCGGAGTTTGGTTGGAATGAATCATTACTTTACCTTTTATGAATGCAGCTTTGATGTGGTTTGAAATATATTCCAGGTGCTTAGGTTAGTCCAGGGACATGAAGTGGTGCTGGCCTCTGATCCTGGATCCCCTGTTGTGCTTCTATGTTGTCACTGAACCTTCACACCTGGATAGAGAAAGCGACCCCAGGTCCTTGATAGCCTTACCACGCCAAGATGTTTGGAACCAGCACACGGGTTTAGGGACAGTGAGCAGAAATAAACTAGTTAGCTCTCACTCCCCCTTTTTAAATAGACTTTTTGTAAACCGGACTGTTTCTACGTATTTTCTCCACCTCCTCTGAAAAGAGCTGTGTGAAACCTCACAAAAGCTCACGGCTCATGTGCCTTTTTGGACAGGTGTTGGCTTTGTACACAATTTTTTTTTTCCCCCTGTATTTCAATAAGGATACTATGTTGGTCAGGGGATTTTTTTTTACATCGGAAAGGAGAGTTTTAGTCAGTAAATTTAAAAAGTATTCGCCAGGTCTCTAATTGGTTGAGGTTATTGCTTGGACTTGTTTAAAACTAGCTGTTTGGTCGTCTTACTATTCATGGTTCTGCCTGATTGGACTCTAGATTACAGCTGTGTGTAGCAATTGATTATTGTTCTCCCCAGATATCAGCAAGGAAATGGGTGCAAGGCATGTTATCATAACTAATAGGAATGATGGAGAAAGCTATTAATAATAAGGCAAATTTGTCAAATTAGGGGAACTATCCTTGATTGTATGTGGAAATATATAATATGTTTTCATATGAGAAATTCTATGGAATATAATATCCAGCAGAAAAAAAAGAAAAGGTCAATGTTAGGAATGGCAAAAAATAGAAATATTCAGGTCCAAATTATAGGTTACCATGTTTAAATTATCACAGAAGTCAAAGTTCTCACATTTGCTTTTTTTACCCCAAAATGATGAGATCATTATTTATAATAAAAAAACCTAATAAATCACTGTATCAAAAGTATGACCTAGTATCTCCCAATTCTGCCTTTGAAAAGTGCAATTTTTTTCTTATAGGGAAAAGTGACTTATCTCATAATTAGGACTTAATATCTTTATTCATTTAAATTTTGTTCCTGTTCTGAATGGTTAATTTACCAGATAAAAACACATGAAAACCCACCTGTCCAAAAAGCACATTCCTTAGTAGTTTGTCTCTTTGGGTTTTGGTGCTGTCGTGGAGCTGGTTTCTACTGAGCAGTGTGCAGAGTCAAGCTCAGGACATTACATTGACAACAGTGTGTGTGTGTGTGTGTGTGTGTGTGTGTGTGTGTGTGTGTGTTTGGGGTTAAAAGGAATGTTGGTAAACAGAATCGAGTTGCCTGATATGAGGATTTTGCTGCTAACTCCAAGGGCTCCAATTTTGGTTAGATTGAAAAACAGTTGCGACAAACTGACAGAACACGTCCGTCTCAAATGTATGTACTGTATCGCTCAGTCTGTCGAGAAGAAGACAAGACTGTTAATTACAATCGCACTGTAATTGTAGTTTTCTGCCCCCGTATCTGTTCTCGGCCTCCGGTACTTTGTTCTAAAATGGGCGATTTAATAAACTAGGAGGGCACTCTGAGAGCACAGAGATCCGCCAAGGCCGTTTCCATTAGTTCAAAATAATGCTCGTTTCTCCCTATTGATTCGGATTCCCGCCAAAATGTAGTGGGCTCTTCGGTGGCCCGTGCTACCACTTTCCACCAAGTTTCATGAAAATCTAGCCACGGGGGTTTATCCGTAATCCTGCTGACAAACAAACCAACAAACCAAACTGAAAACATAACCTCCTTGGTAGTATTGACTGGGGCTTGATTACTGGAGTACTGTAAGATGAGGATTTGAGTGTTCTACTATGTGTTGCCAGCACATCATGAATCCCTCTGAGAGAAATTGAATGACTTGTCAAATGCTGATGTGTTGTTTTGTCAATGCCAGCTTTTGGTTCCATCACCAAACAAGAAGACTAAAACAATGGATGGCTATTGAAAAGGAGCTTCAGACCTGGTCCTGGTAGCACTTAAGCTCTAACAGTGCTATGCTTTGGATCCAGACCCAAGGGAAACTGCTCAGAATATTTCTTATCACATAAAAACAGGTAGATACATCTGGAAGTCTACTTGGACCGCCGCTGTAGATCAAGTCCACCTGATATTTGCAACATTTCATAAAAACCTCCTTCACAAATGAATATTATATTACAGTACCCCAGAAGTTCTGGGGTATTGGCGGTCTGTCTAAATGGGTCAAGGCACGTCCTCCGATCCATCGCAGAACGCGGGTTGAACACGGGTCAGACGCTGGTAATTGGATGTTGGTTTTTTTTGTAGTCCCCTCCAATTTGTATGATGTGGTAGAAGGGGACTTGGCCTCTGGAACAGCATCCCTAAATTTCGAGATATGCCGTCTACCTGGTGAAATAGAAATCAGGGTCAAGGAGGCTCCGGCAAGTCGGAAGCAACAATGCATTGAGACAATGTGTTGTATGTACAGTTTGACAGGGTTCAATTGTGAACGAGGTGCAATAAGTCATTAGTCATAAGGTCATGTCCAGATTCGTGCCTTGATTCTTGTGAGAATCGCCTTCACCTCTTCAGAGAAGCGTACTCTAGCTGTCCCGGGTCATGTTTGAGATCGACTGCTCTGTAGTTCAGGGTTCCAAAGGAACAGAGCCTTGTAAACTCTGCAGGTGTATTTGGAGTGCAAAGGTACCTTTACCTGTACTACAGGAAGCCTCTGTTTATCCCCTCATAATCATGTACTGGTTGACTCGGGAGCAGACCACATAGTAGTAAGAAAAACAAAAAGGGGCCCCACTGCCATATTAGATTGATAAATGTTTCATTGGCGTGTTTTGTACAATGATACAGAAAGTCCAGGGCATATCAGGTTTAGCTAGAAAGGTCAGGTATATTCCATGACCATTCTAGGACACGCAGGGTTCTCGGCCATAAGCTTTGACGATCTGGTCAAATGTTGCCTCTTTACAAAAGAGCTATGGTGCTTAAATCTGTTCATTTAGTAAATGATGGTCCATTTAGAGTCCAATACATAAAACATAATGCAGGGTATGCTTCCCGGCCCAAATACGGTCACTTTCGTTCACTGTTTGCAAAAAAACACAACCTCAAACTCGAGGCTTCAAACTGGCAGTGGCGTCACGATGACGACAAGGTCCACTTCTTCTATACGGTCTATACGTCAAAGCAGAGCTACTCCGTTGCTACTGACGTGGCTGTAAAGCGGTGGATTTATTGACTCATTTCACTATCAGAATTTGATCAAGTCAGTCCGATGACATTTGAAAAAATTTAACTTATACCCATTCAAATAGGCATAGGAAATGTACCGGCTGTTTTTGATACCCTTAAAACTGTAAATTGAGCGTTATTGTTATTAAATATGTATTGTGAAAACTAATTTGGGCCATATGGTCCAGCCCTATGTTATCCTGCCTACCTGCAGCTATGTCAAATCTCAAACATGACTCTTGTGTGTCGGGGTGGGTCAAAGTGGGCAGATTAGAGAGTGAAACCCGATTCCCAGGTTCACAGAGGTGATTTTACACGGGTTCTACCAAATGGATACTTTGACAAGTGTTTGACGTCCTCTATGAAAGCTCTGATCACATGATGGTGTGTAGGTGGAACAACAGAGACAAATAAGAAGTGACAGTAACATAAAAATGTGTATTGGTCGGATGGCTGTGTTTTTAGGGAAAAACAGATAAAAAATCTATTTTTTATTATTTTTTACTTTGTACAAGAACCATGATGTAATTACCTCAATCAAAACCTATTTTACTGTCTAAAGTTCTATTGTTGTAAAATACAATTATTTTATGTAGTGTAAAATCTTACAGTTTTATAAAAAAGGAAAGTAATGTTGGTCCAGAAATTGTTGGTATAAATTGT